>NC_134484.1:67382534-67572534 GCF_040206685.1 Ascaphus truei
GGATGGAAGGGAGCGGCTTGAGTTACCTTTGACTCTGGCAGAGCTCTCTGAAGCCCTCAGTCTCATGTCCCGCGGAAAAGCGCCGGGGCTAGACGGGCTGACTGTGGAGTTCTTCCGGTTTTTCTGGGAGATGCTGGGACCTGATTTCACCGAGGTCCTAGCCGAAGCCCTGGAGATCGGTGAGATGCCACTTTCGTGTCGGCGGGCAATACTGTCTTTGCTGCCAAAGGGGGATCTCCGTCAGATCTCTAATTGGCGACCGGTCTCACTGCTCAGCACGGACTATAAGATCGTAGCCAAAGCGCTTTCGCTGAGGCTCAAATCCATGCTGGCAGAGGTGATTCACCCCGACCAGTCCTATACTGTCCCGGGCCGGAGCATTCATGACAACATTTTTCTGGTCCGGGACCTGATGCACTACGCACAGAGGACTGGTCTATCACTCGCCTTCCTGTCCCTAGATCAGGAGAAGGCGTTTGACAGAGTGGATCACCGTTACCTTATGCAGACCCTGCAGGCGTTTGTGGGCTTTCTCCAGATGCTGTACGCTTCTGCAGAGTGTCTGGTGAAGATTAACTGGTCCCTGACGGCACCTTTTGTGTTTGGTCGGGGAGTGCGTCAAGGGTGCCCCCTGTCTGGGCAACTGTACGCGCTGGCCATTGAGCCCTTCCTCTGCCTACTGAGGAAGAGGCTTACCGGGCTGGTGCTGCGGGAGCCCGACATGCGGGTAGTCCTGTCGGCTTATGCCGATGATGTGCTCCTAGTGGCCCAGGACCTAGATGATCTAGAGCGGGCACAGGAGTGCCAAGAGGTCTACACAGCGGCCTCTTCTGCTCGGATCAACTGGTCCAAGTGCTCCGGCATCTTGGTGGGTCCCTTACAGGTGGACTCTTTGCCCCCCGCGTTTCGTAATATCTCGTGGGGGAGCGATACTCTCAAATATCTGGGAGTCTACCTGTCTGCTGCGGAAGACCCAGCCCCAGAAAACTTCAGTGATCTTGAGGAACGAGTCATTGCTCGTCTGGGGTCTTGGGTGTATCTGTCGAGAATGCTTTCCCTTAGGGGAAGAACCCTGGTAATCAATCAGCTGGTGGCCAGTCAGCTTTGGCACCGGCTGATAGCCATGGGTCCGACCCCCGAATTTATCAACAAGATCCAGAGGAAGTTGATGGATTTTCTCTGGTCTCTGCGGGAGTTGCGTGTCTCCCTTTGGAGGAGGGTGGACAGGGAGTGGTGTGTGTCCGCTCCCAGTTACACACTTTCCGCCTCCAATACCTGCAGAGATACCTATTCGCAGATCCATCTCCGCAGTGGTGCCAGCTGGCAACCTTTTTCTTTCGCCAGCTGCGCAATATGAGGTATGACCGGCAACTTTTTTTCATCAGGCCCGAGGGTTTAGGTAGAAACCTCTCGGAGCTGCCGGCATACTACCGGGACTTACTGAAGGCCTGGAAACTGGTCTCCGCGACCAGGAAGGAACAGGCGGTGGGGATTGATTTCCTCGCCGAGCCCCTGCTGTATAATCCGGCAGTGGGGGCTCGGATGTTGGATTCACCCTCTATTTGCCGCCGGCTAATCCTGGCGCAGGTGACCAGAGTCGGGGATCTCCTGGACTATGAGCGGCAGGATTGGGTAGGGGCAGAGGTGCTCGCGCCCCGTATGGATCTGCGTACTGCCCGCGTCCCTCGTCGTTTGATCCAGGAGATTAAAGATGCCATACACCCCGACTCCCGCACCTTCATTGAGGGGGTATTGCAGACCGGAGAGCCTCGTCATCCTATCAACTTCGGCTCTCCGGATCTTTGCGTGGAACCAAGGTCACGGCAACCCCCTCGGGCTCTTCTCTCCCCCAACCTCAGCAAGTTGGGGGAAATGTCCCCGGCATGTTTCCGCGGCATGCCGAGGAAAGTCCTGTATTCTCTGGTGCTCCATATAGTGCATTACCTCGCCCTTGTCACCCGCCCAGACACCATCTGGAGGCGGGTATTCCCAGCGAACGAGGACGAGAGACCCCGGTGGAAGGAACTCTATTCATCTTTGGTTCCCCGTCCCGCCGGGGATTTGAGTTGGAGGGTCCTCCACGGAGCACTGAGCACAGGAGAGTACTTGGCACACTTCACGGACTCCCCCGCCGCCTGTCCCTTCTGTGGCGAGCGGGAGTCCGTATATCACATTTATTCGAGTTGTGCCAGACTGCAGCCCCTCTTTTCCTTCTTGAGGAGCTTACTCCTGCAGTTCTGGTTGCACTTCTCACCTCATCTTTTTATTTTTGGGTGCCCAGTGTCCCGGGACAATAAGCCTAGGGATCTCCTGGTCAACCTGCTCCTGGCATTGGCTAAGGTAGCCATTTGTAAAACCAGGAAGCAGTGTTTGGAGGGGGGGGTCCCGACAAACATCGTGGTCATGTTCCGGGCGCTGGTGCACTCCCGTATTCGGGCAGAGTACTCGTACGCCGAGTCTACTGGGACGGTTTCAGAGTTTGCCTCCCAGTGGGCGTTAGGCGGGGTGCTTTGCTCAGTATCCACCAATCAGGGTTCTTCAGATTTAACCCTTCTGTTTTAAGTGCACTTCATCAGTGCGCTTGTTGGGTTCATTTAATTTTTGTTTCACTGGTTTATCTTTGTTCTACTTGGTAACAAGTAGAATTGCTGTTCAACTGAATTGGCCGGCGAAGGATCCATCTGAGAAAAGCAGAAGGTTTAAAAAAAATAAAATAAAAAAAAAAAAGCAGCAGTATACGCTGATCGACATTTTTCTGGTCTCATCTCTTTTCCTTTGCTGTTTTTTCAGCCGTTATAAGCGTTTGAAATATTGCGTGTCGGGGAGATTTATGCATTACTTCATAGGAATATTAACTTTACTAATCTGATTATTGGTTATTTGTTAAATGAATGTGCAAAAAAAAAAAAAAAATGTATGAACATTTAATGTCAAAATGTAGCAGGAGTTAGACAAAGATGCCTTGATTACAAAATACGGTGTGTTTTTCATCATGATGAAGTCTAAAACAAGAGAAGGCAAAGTGCTCAAGGGCGCAAAAGTTAATAAAAAGAACTGGCTCATTGAGGAGCCCCAAAGCCTTTAACTGTAGAAAGAATAAGCAGGGGGGGGGGGGGGGGGAAGAAATATACACACACACAAAATGGGAGTTATGATTCAGTCATCATTTTGTCAATCAATGCCTCAAACAGACCATTAAATAAGTAAAAATAAGTCATTAACCTTTTAACTTTCTCAAGAGTGCATGTCCTGTTTATTTCTTGCAAGATGTGTTATTACATTAAAGTCCTACACCATAGATATTGATCAAGATTATGCATGTAGGATATATGCTATATAAAGTAGTACTGCATCCAAACCAATACAAAACACGGCACCTCTTTTTTAGCAATCTCCCGAAGTCTTCTGGGTTAAGCGCTTGATGTCATGACCCATGGCTCGTCTGCGCATATGCCTGGGTAAGGACTGGAACACCAGGAAGTTTGACGATTTCTGTGAGACGGCTTTTACCATTGCATTGATTTCAGCAGCGCGGGCCTGAGCAAACATTGTTGCTAGAACAATAAAATCAAGGTAAGTTTGCATATATCAGAAATCAACACCTTATATGAAAAAAGGTGCATATCTGAAAAGCGTCATTCCCAAAGCAATACAATGTATTGATTTTAGTCTATTGGATACACTTACCAGTTATGTATTTGGGAACTAGAGGCGCGTCACTGTGTCCTCCTCTTCCTCTACCTCCTCTAGATTGGAAATGAGGACCAGGAGATTGATGCGAGAGCCTCGGATGTGGTCCTGAAGGCCCAGAATGGCCACCTAGCAAGGAGTGGATAAATTCAGAGAAAGCACAAGATGCAAAATCACAGGACTTTATTCAACCATAAAGAGGTCAACAAGTGGGGACCCCTGTGTAATCAAGTACAAAAAAAAAAAAAAAAGTGTGCCCCAAAAACATCCTGTGTTAAAAATATAAACTTTCAAGAACTCAAAAACAAATGTTTTCAAAAGCTTAAAATATTAAACTTCAATTGGCCAGTGAAAGTAGAAGCTTGCCCAAACAAGCCCGTTTTATGGTACACTCCAGAACAAAGGGTTAGTAAAAAGTATCTATTCTATAAAAGAATAGTGTTTGGGATATACAATGGTGGAAAACTGGAGAATTGCTCAAAAAAAAAAAAAAAAAAAAAAAAGTGCAAATGGTCTCATTTGGATTCTGCATCAATATATCCAGGCGCTTCGCTCCAATTCTGCGCCAGTGAGAGATTTAGGCAGTGGTTCTAGAAGACAATCAGTGAATTCTTATGAGATGTACCAAAACGTGCGCCTAACTGGTCTAGTTTTCTTTATGCATCAAATAAATCCGCCATGTTTGGGGTGGGGTTAATCTCCACTACAGAGATATTTTTAGCTAATGTAACAAGCTTCACTTCAAAGCTCTATACATGTCACAAGCACTGACGCAGGTCATAATGTTTATCCTCCAGTGAGTGTCGGTGGACTTTTGGAGGCCCCATGTTGATTTTAGTTTCTCTCTTACCTCTGGGAGGCTGAAAGTTTCCACGTCCACCATTGCGATGGGATCGTCCACTCTGATCAGCACCCAAATCAGAGGACAGACTCACGTTGGCAGGTTGATTTCGCATCCTCTTGGCATACTTTTTTCTTTTGCAGTCAACATCTGGATAACTCTCCTAGCAATTATTCCCCTACCCCTGCTCTCTCTGTGTTTTCCTGGTGCCACATAGTGGTATTTTAGACATAAGGTTTATTGTATATATGTTTAATAAATGTGATTTTATAATTGTTTATGTATGGCTATGGGGGCAACTCCAAGGATTGTATTTTTCCTAGCCTAGCAAATCTGGTCTAGCGAGTGCAAATAGGAGTCTTTTAGGCCACCTCTGTGATCCTTCACCCTCTCTAGTTAACTATCCATCCCGTATGCACCCTATCCTTGATCATCAGTACATTTTAAGAATTAATATATGGTGAGCGGTAGCCATTTTCTATCTCGTCTACTGCTAACAAAACAGTTTGACCCATCTCAGGCAGTACAGTACCCTGAGATCATGGGGGAAACAGATGCTTAAGAAGGGCCTAAACTGCACCTCAGTGTGTGCAGACAGCATGATTGGTATAGCTGTCAATTACTTCAGGTGCTTACAGATTCACACACTACAATGCCTTGCTGCTTTGATCACAAAGCATTGTGGGGGAGCGACTTTGGAAGCTTCTACTGCAATTGACAACTATACCACCTACGCCAAGTTGCAAGCCTTACTAAGTGCGCAGTCCGCCCTCCGGCCCACAGATCCACTATACTGCCTTGGAACCCCAATACTGCACATATTTTGAGGACAAACCCCCTGTTGGGAATCACTGGGTTAGACAAAACAAGTCTTATTTATTCTACTAGTTAATTAAGCCGGAGTATGTCCCCTATTTATCCGGCTGGCAGGGTAAATATCATCCAATCTTTGTCTGCACTTTTGTTTTATATAATTATCCACCTGTATCATTGTTAAAGCTTTGAAATCACTGACTGAGAACACTGGTGTGTCACTTGTTTCCCCAACTGATCAGGATAAAAAAAGTATTTAAAAATGTTAATTCTACTATTTTGATTTACGTTTGAAGATGTACATGCAAGTACTACATTCTAACACAGTTTAACTCATTTTCTGGGGCATATTTTACAGCAAGTTTGAAAAGTCATGCAATATACTACTGTACTAAACACAATACCCAGGGACAGGGTTCACATATCGATTCAACAGATATATCAGCATCTGCTCAACTTACCATTATCATTGTATTTTACAGATGAAAAGGTATATTAATGTAATGATAAATACCTTTTAAAAAACAAATATTAATAGGATATGGTGTGGTACAGGTCTCCCATTCATGATATTTTGACAGGTGTGAACCCCGATTTCATTGTAATGTGATGTTAATCCATTAAAAAAGGTTTCTACAGCTTTAGACAACTATTACTCGATGCACCATTTTTTTACCAGGCGCCAGCAACACGCTTGCAATGTACTAATGGCCCCTAGCAACAAAAGGGTAAATAAATCATAGGTAATTGCAATCTATACTCCCATTACCTGATCTGTAGCATTGGCTTACCCTGGCCACCTTCTCTCCAAACACACTACAGTCAGCACCCGGCTTCCTCCCAAATATCTGCACCCAGGAAGCACCAGACACCACACACTACTACTGCTGGCCTGCTGCTGACACTGGAGAGCACACAGGTCCACACGTGTGCGACGCCCAGCGCGTTCCAAGCCTCGATTTAGAATGCGTACGGAGGATCCGATTGGTGTATTAGTTACTTGCTCGAGTGTAGTGGAATGGTGACGTTTGCTCCGAGGGAGAGTCCAACAAGCCTAGCCCACTTGCAGGCAAGGCTTTGGCGCATGCGCAGTGAATGTTACACCCCCCCATCCCATGTGTTCAACCTGAGCTCAACGAGTGTCATTGAAAATAAGATTAAGTAGACGCACGTCCCCGCATTTGTGTCAGGTCCAAGCTGCGGAAACATGGCAGGTCTCATCAGAAGAATTATTTCTACCACCAAGGCACCAGCTGCAATTGGCCCATACAGGTAACACATGAATTATATTTCTCCGCACAATGAATGCAGTAAAGTTATACTGTTTCTAGCATGCACATTTTTTTTTTATAAAGTCATCCAAAACAAACTTGCAGCATATGTGTTACCTGTATCACACCGACAGGTGGCTTGCACCTGAGGAAGGGATACTTGTGTGCCCAGAAACGTTGTGCACCGCCATGTCTTGTATATACGCAGTGAATGGCCCCCCGGGAGCCTTGGCACTAGATGTGATACAGGCAGTCCTCGGTTATCCAATGGAATCCGTTCTGGAAGTAGCGTTGGATAGTGAAACAGTTGTAAAGTGAGTCCCATGTTAATCAGTGGCGGTGAGCGTTGGATAACGCATTCCGGCGTCGGTAAATGGCCCTTAGGGTTGCATTGTAAAGCGTTGGATATTCCATTCGTTGTAAAGTGAAACGTTGGATAACGAGGACAACCTGTGCGTTTGGCATAACTTGTTTGTGATACAGTGTACCTGTGGCATTTGAATGGGGATCCTGTATGTAAGAAGACCACATCACCCCATCAAACGATTGCAGGACCCATTGGATATGGAGGGAGTTCCGGGCAAGTGCAATCTTTTCTGGACTTTGATAAAAAAAAATTAACTGCACAACACAGCTAATGCTATTTCCCCTCCAGCTAAGCCCAGCATTTAACTTTGTAGGTGGAACTCTTCCTGACTTAGTCCATGATCTGCTCCATATGTGCTCCTTTTAACAATGTTTATGACCAGTCAATTATATTATGTTCTACATTTAGATTATTATTTTTATAGGCGCATAAGTCGCAATTGTCTGTCCATATGTCACGCTTTCTCTCCCCCCTCCCCAGGCATGTTATACAATTATTAATAAGTACACTAGGAAAACGTTTGGATATTTTGGTATTTCTGAAACTGAGAACCTCAAACTGTTTTTTAGTCTCAGTTTTAGTCTCCGATCTCCGGTCAGTGAGCTGTGTTTATTCCATCGGCATCACCCAGAAGTCTTCTACACATGTAGCAGACGTTATTGCACAATAACGTGTGTTAAGGAGAGAACGTACTCAATACTATTGTTTTAAATGCTGCACATGTAAGCACTGCTCCGCTCTCTCCCTCCCAGCGGGCGCACACTTACCCGCCCTTCCCACCTACCACCTCCGGCCCCGGGCAGGCAACCACGGGGACCAGGGCAGAAGGGGGGACACCGCACCAGCAACTGGAGCGGGGGGAGCGGAGAGAAAAGAGTGGCCACCACTGCTCCGTTTACGCCCCCCCGCCCTGCGGGCGCACACTCTCCCCCCGGGGGTGTGCGGGAGGATGGCGCCGGTGAGCAGGAGGAAAGGCGCGTTGGTAATGGGGAGAGAGTGAGGGAGCGGGTGGAAGGGGGAGAGCGCGAGGGAGTGTGTGTGTGTGTGTGTGTGTGTGGTGTGAGCGGGAGGATGGCGGCGTGGGGGGAAGGGGGAGACAGTGAGGGAGGCTGCGGAGTAGAGAAGCTTTGACTGTGGGTCCCTGTGCGGTCCTGCCAGTCACCAAATGGACAGTGAGGCCAACAGGTGCATGCTGTGTGAGGGTGGTGTGACTGTCACACCCTGTGTTGGCATGACGTCAGCCCACCCCACAGGCCAATGAGCTGTGGCCGTCCGCCGGCCAATCACAGGGGGCACAAATACACACACATTATTTCAGTCTTATATATAGATTGCACTTTACACTCATTGTATATATTTGCATATTTAGCACTATACCTCACGTCCCCCACATACCCCACCTCCTCAGTTACAGGCTGTTGCTCCAGAGGTTTTAATATTACATGGATTTTTTTTTCTATGATTAAAAGTTATGTTTTATATTAGTGGAGGTTGAGTGCATCTCATAGGGATTTTTTTTTGCTCTTTCATATAACACATCATGTTTACTATAAACAAATCCTATTGTGATGTCATCTTTACTGGTCATAATGAAGTAGTGACAGCGTAGGATCTATAATCATAGGGCTGGGTGACTCCTTGTGTCAATAAGTATCAAAGGTTACAGCCAGTGTTTGGAACACAGATACTGTACAGGATTTGCAGGCAGACATTTTCCACTTGATCATGTCTTTGACGTTAAGACGTATTGTCTATACGCCCAAGGCACCTGTGGGAGAGAACATTTACAGGTATGAATCTTTGAATTGAATTTTACCTTGCTGGAATCCCAGATGAAATAGAGAAGGTTACATACTTGCGCTCATCAATACCTACATTGTGTAATGTGCATGTTGTGTTCCAGAGACTTGTATAGTTTAACTTCACTGTACTGTATGTCATGCTCTTTGGACACTGGATAGTTATTGACTGAGTGAGATCATTATTATGTTTTGAAACTTTACATATAATTTGCTTATACTATCTTTACAAAAGGAACTAAACAGAGTTTGCGATGTGTGTATTGGTGAGTGAATTAACCCCTTCGCTACCCAAGGGGCCTTCAATGCATTTCTTTTCAAAGCAGGTAATTTAAAGGTTTATTGTGCAAAATACGGTGGAATTTGTGTTTCGTTCTTCTCCGTTTTGCTGCTAAGGACTTCTGAATACTGACTGTACAACAGCCTTCATATTGCCTCAGCTGGGTCAATAACTATTTTGACAACTGTGTACTTTAAGGGACTTTCAGTAACAAAGTGTTACAAGTCCTGTGAGGTAGACTAAGGCCCTTTGTGCAAATCAGTGTTAAAAAAATCAGCTTAAAAAAATGTGGTGACATGGCCGAACCCCCACTTACCTATCCTATGTACATAAAACTACAGGGGGTCGTTGCAGGAAAGAGAGCGGCTGCTTCAGAACAACTTGGGATGCAGAGCGCTCAATCACCTCTCTGCCTACTGAAGTTCTGGTAAAACCCCTAGAATTCAGGGCAAACCTGGAGTTCCATGGAACACGGGTTGAGAACATTGGTGTATAAGGTTAATTCATATTTTTATCATTGGTTCTCTTTGTATTATGAATTAGACCGCTACAGGGTACGCCCTCAAAAATTCTAGAAACTGCACTTTACACTGTAACGTTATATTACTCTTTATTTGTGCGTGCTTAAACTGTGGTTTCTGTGCTGTGCTGAGCACTTTTTTATTAGATTCAGTAATGTTTTTGTTACAATAAAAATACAAAATATACTGTGACAAGCGCTATACCTAAATGTGACTGTGCAGTGCACAAATGAATTAAACAGTGCAGTGCACAAAAAAAAAAAAAAAAAAAAAAGCAGCCTGGTGATCTACTGAGGAATATCCCAAAATAAACCTCTACACATGAATACAAATACAAAAATAGACATAAACCTGGCGCATGTGATATAAATGTGAAGTGATATTAAAGTTCAAAGTTAAAGGATATACAGACTGTAAGTCCCAATCCTGAAAGGTCAGCTGATGATAGATGGTTTCAAAATCACAGTTCACAAAATGTAAAGCATACAGTCCTCTTCACGTTGTATGTTCAACTAGAAGTAGATGAAATACATGCAGGGGAGAGAATCTGTGCTTGGAGCCTTCTGTGTCCTGGTCGCCTTCGGTAAATCACGAACCCTTCGTGGTGTCCTCCGCTACCGTGGATGTTTAGGAAGGTCTCCTTTTCTGGAACGTACTCTCCTGGATCAGTCTTAGGGTCCCTGCGGTCTTTTATTCTCCAGTGGGGATAAAAGAGGGCAAAGGATTGCGCAGAAATAAAAACTTTTATTGGACGCCTACCTAAAACAGTTAAAATACTCACAAAAGTCGGTGAGTGTAAAATCAAAGAAGTGCCCGACCCAGCACACCCAAAAAGCTGCACTCTGTCTCTGAATGTCCGCCTCGGTGCCGCGTGTACCTCGCGAGATTCCGGCGCGGTTCGGATGACGTCACCATCTCCTCTCAGTGACTAGCAGCTTGAGTGTGGGGGGCAGTACCTCTTAGGCTCCTCCCTACGCGTTTCGTGACGGGGAACGTCACTTCGTCAGGGGATTGTGGAGCCTCTCACATGTCAGCAGCCACAGACACACGTTGCCGCGCACCGCAAAACCAGGGCGCTGGGAGGGAGGGGGCTGGGAGGGGGCTGGGAGGGAGAGGGATGAGGGATGAATCGCCGCCATTTTTTAAAAACTTTTTATTTATTTATTTAATTAACTTCCTTCCCTACTCCCTCCCTCCCGATCAGGCGCGCGGCGGCCATTTTTAAAAAAAAATTAGCGCGACCCCGTTACTAACGCGGTGGACCCGAGGACCGCGTTATAACGGGGTTTACCTGTATTACCACTATGGAGATATCTTATTTCATACTATGTCTCCTTCAATCATCATCCATAATAGGAACCAATTCGCGAATTTATAGATATATGTGTTCATTGTTTGTTTAGTTTTAACAGTATCTGTTTGTTTACATTTTGTCCGTCCTCGCAGTCAAATGGGAAGCCTCACCCGCATCAGACGCACCCTCTCAATCTAGAGCTCTGATTGGGAGCTGGATTCACCAATAGCATTGAACTTTGATTTTCGCGCCAAAATCGCGCGACATCAGTGAGTTTTGTGGGCGGGGAATCCCCTTTATAACTGCGAGTATGTGAGACGCGATTGTACTCTTTGATAAAGGGCGCTTTAGCCTGAAACGCGTCAGAGTGTGTTTGCCTTTCCCCCTCTACACCATGTTTCAATAAATATTCGTTTTTAACTCATATTTTTGGTACTGGTCCCCTCCTTCTGCTGTGCACCGCTGCAATCTTTGGATTCTCTACTTTGCCTATACAACACTGCGTGATGCACGCACCAATGGAGAAGTGGCTGTGCAAGTGAATATTGTTTCTTCCCTTGTCTACCAAGGGGAGTTGTTGACCAGGAACAGTGCTGCAGGTAAGATCAACGAAGTCCGGTGAAGCAATATCAGGATTGTTTGATACTTATATCTATATTTGTCTTCAACCCACATGGACATTACATGTTATTTTACTCTTACTGCTATCAAGTGCACTGGATCCAATACCACAGACAGCTTTATTTCACCTCTCCTCCAACTGGCTATATTTGATACTGTTTGCCTTTATATGTATCCACCTTGCTGAAGCACTGCTATTTGGATTTTTATCCTGTTTTTCCTATGTCTAAAAAGGACTAGCTTTCAAATGTCAAGTTGAATGTGTAGAATGAAACCATTTCTGTGAATTATTAGACTGCATTGTATTTGACTCCTGCTACTGCTTATCTGCACGAAGTCTGTGTATGTGAAAAAGACAAGCCACTTGAAATTCCATTTTTTTGGGAAGCACTTGCTGATGGCATTACAATTACTAACTACAGTATGTTTCTCAAAGACCTTTGTCCTTTGAACTTCCAGTCTCTAAATAAGTTACAAAAATGCAGGGGGAGTTGTCCTAAGTTGTCCAATCAAAGAAGCCATGCAATTCTTGCCCCCTTGCTGGTTACATCCTAGAATGTCACATTGCTCTCAGCTGTTCTATTGTGTCACTAACAAGTGTATTGTATCTTGGTATACCTGTTAGATTAGTCGTTCCAACACATATCCTGACAATACAAATGCAAACAGATTAGCGGCGGTTGGGGGTAGAGAAGCACATGAGGCATTGATCACACGTATACATTTTAGCTTTGTTTAACGTGTATCAGAAACATTTGAAGTCGACATACACACAACATATATTGCCAAAACAAGGCATTTTTATGACAAGCCAACCTGAAGAAGTAGATTGTGTGTAATGTCAATGACTTTGAAGCATGTGAACTTTGTTCAAATCTTAGGGCTGTTATATACTGTGTGCGGCCGTGCGCACGCGCTTGCCTATGCAAAGGCGCGTGCACGTGCCGCACATGTTTTGTGTGTGTGTGTTTTCAAATAAATAAATCCTTTAATACTTTTTTTAATAACATTGTACACACACACTTACTTTCTTACATTTTCAGCGGCGGTAGCGGCGCAAAAATCCATTATTTTTCTCATCTTCCCCCCCTGTCGGCCGGTTCCACTCTCCCTGCCGTGTGCGCGCGCGCCATTATAGAAAGGCTGACCCAACTAAAACTGCCGCGCACACTGCGCAGCAAGCGCAGGCACTATGGAACGGGCCTTAGGGTCAGTTTTTCTTGTGACCTTGGAAAAGTCACTTTATCTCTATCTCCCTGTGCCTCAGGCACACAAATTAGATTGTAAGCTCTATGGGCAGGGACTCATTGTGCCTGCAATAGTCTATGTACAGCACTATATATAATCAACTCTTACCGTGCACCCCACAACTAGAACAGTCTACCGGAGACTCTCACTGCCGCCACCAGTCTAAGTTCTTTCAAAACTAAAGCTGTCTCACATTAATCTGGTCTGTAACTGTTACATACGCCTATAATATATATTATCTCTAACTGTACATGCTATGTCTTGTATATAATGTATAACCCTTTTCACTTAATGTAACTATGTATTTGTAACCATGTATTTGTCATTATAACTCTGCCCAGGAAATACTTGAAAACAAGAGGTAATTCTCAGTGTATTACTTCCTGGTAAAATATTTTTTAAATAAATATACAATGTCGGCGCTGTATAAGAAATAGTAATATATCTATATCATTAAAAAAAAAAAAAAACATCCAAGAAAGTTTGTATACCATGTTTGGTTAAGTATTTTTGTGATTTACCTAGGTACTGTATGTATATAAATAAATAAAAATATATATCAAATGCCAGCAAGCTGCATAGCACTTACCAAAATAGACATCGAAGTACAGTGATTTTATAACATGATCGGAAAAGAAATCTCAGCCCCAGAGACAACATCTTCTTAGAGTATTCCAAAGCATTACTAATATCTGAGAAAAGGTTTCCCAGAGTCACTAGTTTTCAACCTCCTATCATCCAGGGGATTAAATAAGAAGTCACAAATGTTCCAAAAAATGTAATAATATACTTGCAGCACTTTTTTTATTTGATTTTTAAACAAAATTAGAAATCATTTCAAAATGTGTGTTTTTTAACCCTGTCCCTAATCCTCACCATACAAAGATAACATGCTGTACCCGGGAGTATGTTTCCATTTCTTCCACAGGTCACCAAACCTGCTTTGTTCACCTATTATGTCACACAGCGGTTACGGGCACACATTGGGTGGATTGTTTTTTTTTATTTGCTGCTATGTGCTTTCTGTTTTTTTTAGCCAAGCTGTGGTGGTAGATAAAACCATGTATGTGTCTGGGCAACTGGGAATGGATCCAGTAAGCGGACAGCTTGTGGCTGGTGGGGTTAAGAATGAGGCGACGCAGGTAAATAAATAAAATCTAATTCACACTGCATAAAACAATACTGACTTCTTTCATAAAATATTTTTTTCATGTGGAAACCATTGAACAAACAACTAATAAGAAGGAAAAAAAAGATTAAAAATCAACAAAGAAACAAAGAGGTGACAAACATGAGAATTGTGACTTAGAGCAAAACATTAGCACTGCTTAAGCATGTTTGTGTCATGGAGCCTGAGTGCAGGACTCCTTTGTCTTCCCACCAGAAAGCTCCTTAAATCTAAGGCCGAGTCCATAGACGGACAGGCCGTGCTGAGGCGTGCGGACGCTCCGCGCTGAGCCCCTGCATCCTCAATGAGGATGCCTTGAGAGGGGGCTCACGCGAGCGTCCGCAGGCGTGCTGACGAGTTGGAGGTTTCAGCCGAGCGCCAAGCTGTTTTTCAGCGCGCTGTCGGCTGAAAACCTCCAATCGCAGCACAGCAGTGTCGACGTCATGGCGCCGTGATGTCGGCGCCGTGACGTCGACGTCAGTGCGTCGCGGGCGATTGGCCCAGCGACGTCACTGCCCCGCCTCCAACCACCTCCCCCCGGCTCCGATGGCGCCCGCTGGCTCGCCTGTATGGGCATGAAATCGCCCAGATTTCAGCAGGCGAGCCTCAGCGTCAGCGCAGCTCGGATCGCATCACCCCTCTATGGCCTGGGCCTAAGAGATATTCACATCCTACATGCAGCTTCTTGGGAAACTTAAATTGGCCTCTGTCACGTACGACCCCTTGCTAGCACGCGACCTGCATACGGGACAAGGGTTAATACCGACGCTCGCAAGCGCACCCACTCTTCACCTCCGCAAAGGTCCGTCAAATGGACAGTATCCCCTCTTACAGTATCAAGGATCAATACACAACCTGCAAGCTGCCCCACTCTTCACCCCCTCAAGGGTCCCTCAAATGAGTTGTATCTCTCCTCAAGCCGTCCCAATATACCACCGCCACCACCTGAGGTTATGCAGATATGATGAAGGATCTTAGACTAAAACATCTGCCCGGGCCTCAGGTCCCTGTTTATTATAGGAAAAACTATGCACTTTAACACAAAATCAGCTGTAGTAACATGTGCCTGAGTTTAGCAAGTTATTCTCTCCAGCGTGCACAAAGTTCATTCAGAGCCCAAAGCATTTCTTATTAAAGGGTTTAATATATATAACAATACAGTGCTTAACTTACAGAAAAGGTATTAAAAGATAAACATACAATTACAATATAAGGCAGAACAGCTTCTTAAAATAAAAGGGGTAAAACAGAAAATCCTATACAGTACCTTACCACATGCTATGGATTTTCCCCAGAGAGGCACTGGTTCAGAAGATGAGATCTGCCATGCTATCCAAGCATGCCCCTAGTCAGATCTGCCCAGTAACAACCTGGCCCAGACTTAGATACAATATTTTCATAAGCCCACCCCTTTCTACAGAATACTTTGACATTCAGAGCAGACAGAAAACAGTCCTGCCCAGTTTCAAACCCAGCATTTGGTATTTTGTACACAAGTGTAGCTCATTAACCCCTCAAGCACCAAAGGGATTAAAAATACCCAATACCTCATGACATTATCATGACAGCCTCAGACAAGGGAACTAGTTGCGAATCGTTCATTAAGTGATCCATGAGGTTTTGCTTCCTCAGGCACATCACAGACCTGTCCTCTTCCATCTTCTTTTTCCAATGGTGGTTTACATTGGAGCGTTAAGGAGAAGGTTGTATGGTTCCAGAAGTCATACGCAGAGGGATTAGTGAGCTGCAGACTGATACTGCCAATTTGATAAATGACATCAGAGGCCCAATATGTCTACCTTCTAACCCAGGAGGAGAAAGTACGGGTGTCACAACCATGTTATTTTAGAATTAATTTTGTATAGCTCCTACAGAGTAGGACCAGGAGGTCTAAGCATATTTTAAACGTAATAATTTGAAAACTTCTGAAGTTTGTTCTCCTAATGACGGCTTTATGCTTCAAAGAGTACAAACTAGTTCCTATAGTATCAACGGATACATTGATGACATTTCATTTTTATTACAGGTCTGCGAGAGCTTAGTTGTGCTTCCTACATAAACAGTAAAATATTAGCTGCAGTAAAACTAAACTTTTTTTTTTTTTTTCCAGGCTTTAGTGAACATGGGTGAAATCCTGAAAGCAGCAGGATGTAGTTATAGTAATGGTAAGTTTAGTGCACGTTTTTACTTAACCAAAGCTGCTAAATATCTAGTAAGTGCCAGGTGACTGACATGAGTTCATTAGAACAGTCATGTAGACCAATAAGAGTCTCATCGTCCTTAGCATATTTGCTGGAGTTTGTTCCCGCTTGTTACATACAGTATGTAGTTATATAGCACCCACGGCTCTATTCTGCACTTTACAAGAGAGAGACTACAATAATACAAGACAATAAGTGCAACAAACAAGATCAGACAATCGGAAAGAGAAAACCATGCCACAGACAGCTTACAATCTACTTGATATGTTGGGAGATTTACAGCAGGTGAGGGAATAAGTGCAGTTGATGGCAGTGCTTGGCCACAATGGTTGGTAGGAGTGACTGTGGGTGTGAGACATTAGCCATGAAACCAGGCTATTGGGATGTTTTAATTTAAGAGGCGATTGTCACGTGTGGCACACCTACGAGCACGTGACCTGCATATGGGACAAGGGTTAATACACAGCTAACTAGCTGACCCAATTTCCAACTTCCGTAAAGGTCCCTCAAATGCGTACCATCTCCCCTCACTCTGTCCCAATATACCAGTTGTCACAGACAGCACACTTGTGAGCATGTGACTTTTATATACAGTATACAACCAGGGTTAATACACACGGCTACTCTAGCCAACTCACCTTTCTCCTGTGCAAGGTACTTTCAATGAGTTAATATTTACCCTTTACTTTGTTGCACTAATACCTGCTGCCACCACCCAAGAAATGTGCAAATTGTGTATCTATTTCCCAGGTTCTACGGTCCCTGTTTTATTATAGGAAAAAAAAACTATGCACTTAACAAACACAATTGTTGTATCAAAATGTGTCGGAAAATGTACTTTACTCTATACAAAGCGTGCAAACGGTTAATTCAGAGCCCAAACCATCACTTATTAAAGTTTAGTATGTATGTATGTCAGTCATAGGTCCTTTCCTGGAGTAGAAAATAATTCACATGTTCTGATTCCAAAACACACACCTGTTGAATTCTAACTCATAATTGAAAAATAGGGCTTTATATGCTAACTTCCCTTCATTGAGAACAACATACAGTAAGTCCACTCCTGTCTTAAATCAGCTACTTGGTTAATATTTACGACATGAAAGAAGTAGAAAAAAATAGCTTTTCTTGACGTTTAAAGTCTGACTCAATATATAAAAGGTCTCATAACTTTATTTCTCCAACACTTTAGACACGAGTCATATCAATAGGTTCAGGCAAGTTTTCTGGAAGTAACAATACTCATTTTGACCGACTTGCTCCTATGTTTGAGCGACACATGGATATCTGTCCCTTGCCATCTCCTAAACGTGAAGGGGTTGACCTTATTGCACGTGTCTATTTGCAACAACTATAAATATCTAAATGTTATTCTTCAGAATAGATGTCATCCCATGATATCCTCATTTTTAATATAGCCCTCAAAAAGGGAAAATCAGCTTAGAAGCTTCCAACTCTGTAATAGGAGAAAACGACTCAAAAGTGGAATAAGGAGGTTTAGATAGAAGCAGAGAGGAGGTGGAAGGGACAGAAGGAATGGATAGCATCCACCCTGCCTTTTAAAGTAGTTGGCAAAGGCTTCAGGGGAAGTTTGTGGAGGGAATCGAATACAGAGAAAAGACGGTATGGGTTGGATTTGAGAGTGTTGAGTGAGGAAAAAGTCGTTTGTTTGGCCTTCGTGAGAGCAGAGTTAAAACAGGCTGATATTCTGCACTATAAATTTCTCCTCTCCCGAGTTTGAGATTTCCTCAGAGGAGCAAGTGTGAAGGAAGCGTGTATATGAATTTAACAAAAGGCCGTGGGTTAGAGGGGACAGGTGTGACGGCGTTGAGAAGAGGCATGTAGATCGAGAGAGATTTGGAGATATTGAGTGAGAGAGAGATTAACATACAGGGTAGAAGTCAATGGAGCGAAAGTCTTGAGAGTAGTGAAGAGAACAGGTAGGAGGGAGTGAAAGGAATGAGTGGTGTTGAATGATAGGTGATGGTCAGAGAAGGGGAGGGAGAGACAGAGAAATCAGAATGGGAACAGTTTTTATTAAGTCTAGGGCTAAACAGCGATCCCAAAAGCACGTCTCTTGAATTCTGATTTCATAACTCCAGGGCAAGCCCTACATACTGTACCATTCTTCTCCCATTGAAAATCACATAAGCTCACCCCGGTCGTAAATTAGCTGCTAGGTTGACGGTTTTACGACCAGAAGAAGAAAAAAACTCCTAAAAAGACGTTTAATTTCCTGCCTCAATATATAAACACACTCAGAACTTAATTTCTCTAATACTTACACACATGAGTCATATCAATAGATTTGGGCGATTTTATGACGGATGTAATGAGTCATTTTTGACCATCTTGCTCCTAAATTTGTATGACAAATGGATATCTGTCCTTGGCACATCCTTCCCTTGCAGTGTGGTCTCATTGCATGCGACTTTCTGCCGCGATTACTGATATCTGAATGTTATACTCTAGCCTAGAGGTGATCACCGGATATCCTATTTCTTTATAAATTAACTCTTTGGTTGAATATTTTCTTAGCCACGCCCCCTGAACCTTGCAGAACCCTCCAGAGAATTCCTTTGAAAGCAACTTTAAAAGGGTCCTGTTTATAAAGATGTTAAGAGAGCCATATTTTAATCCCATCTCTGGCCAAACCGCCCTTATCTCGAGACTATCGGCCCCATACAACACATCTTGTACTTTTAGTGGACCATAAGTGATAACCCACCAATTAAGCACTCTTTGAAGCTCTGGACAGACCCAGGAAGAGTCTTGACCTGTCATTAACCCAATATATTGGGGTTTAAAAAAATTAAAAAAAAAAAATAAACATTAAACGACCCTTAACCACATTAACCCCTGAAGCACCAAATTGATTAAAATACATTATTCCCCACCATTTTCCTTAGTAATAATGAATTCTGCTCTAAAAAGGAACGTTCATTAGAGATGCTTGAGCGTTTTTTCTTTAAGGTACTCTCCTTATCCTTTCATAGATAAGGAAAGTGAAAGGAACGTTGGGGATTTGGTATACAGTAGGTTATCAGGGACGAGTGAAGTGTATGTCTTTATGATGGTTTGGCACTGACTAGATAAGAGGTTCGTGAATAACAGCGGAAAGGAAATAGTGTGTGTTTTTTAAGCATGCTTTTTTCTTGTGTCTTATGTAAGTTAAGATGTCGAATGCTGGCAAGCATTTTGCCATTTGTTTTTGTTTTTTCCTATTTGTAACACCTTTACTGGTTTAAAAAAAATGCTATGCAAATAATTTTTTAACATGTAACCATGCTGTATCATGTAAGTTACAGCATGATTAAAACATTGATCTATAATGTATATGTAATTGATCTATATAATAAGATAAACCAAAACTCCTATTTATTTGACTTTATTGCATGATTAACATTTTGGTGAAAAAATGTGACCAGAAAACAATAAACCAGTTATACAACATGTGAAATCTGCCACTCAAAACATTTCCTGGGCTGTTTACAAGAATATTATCATTACTGGGGCTTGAACTCTGTTGGCGTCAAATTCTCCAAAATGCCTTCAGCGTTGGAAGCTTAGCACTGAAAGGGTTACATATTAATTAACAATGTAAAAGCAATGTGTCTTTCTAATTTACATCTGCCTGTATTTTAGTTGTGAAAACAACGGTCTTACTTGCGGACATTAACGACTTCAATGATATGAACGAAGTTTACAAGCAGTGTAAGTACTTCTAATTGAATGTGAAGACTATATATTTGAACATTGTTTAAATTCTTTTGCAAGAAGCTGTGCAGCATATGTAACAGTTTAGTTTTCCACAAATTAGTAAACTTCTTCTAAACTACACCATGTTTTACAAATATCTTGGGTAAGATTAAAAAGATTTTCAAGGGGCGGCTTGAATTGCTCCAAAATCTTCTTCATGTGACTCTTGTGTGGTATTCTCATAACGGGAATCTCCACTCTCAAAACAACTTGTTTGTAAAGCATTTCTTTATGGTTTGCGGTTAAAACAAATCAATCATTTCAATATTTAAACACTATGTGTATTCTGTGGCTCTTTGGAACATTGAGTATTATGTTCTGCAAACAATTATACTTGTTAAGGATACATATCCTCAGCTGAGCCAAACTCAAGCAGAACCAATAGCGACTAAATAGGCGAGCGGCATCTCCTTGTGACATACATGAGCCAATTACTACAGGCAAAGCTGTTTTGGGTGCCCCTAATACAGGGGACTCGATGAAACAAGGAGTAAAACAAAGTGTGCTAAAGGCAAAAATCCTGGTCAGGGAACAGCATAGCAAAAGCGAGAGCCAAGCACCCCAAACAAATGTAAGGTCAAATTAATGCAAAAAGATTATTTAATGACTAAAGAGTCATGGTATCCAATGTTTCGGTGCAGTGCATCTCCATTTATCCTTGATGACGGTGCACTGCACCGAAACGTTGGATACCATGACTCTTTAGTCATTAAATAATCTTTTTACATTAATTTGACCTTACATTTGTTTGGGGTGCTTGGCTCTCGCTTTTCCAATTACTACAGGAAATGCTTTTACTTAGAGATGCAAGATACTCAACAATCACATTAAGCTTTTTATTTTTAGAAAGATCTGGTGTAAATCGGCAAAAACCGAGTTAAAAATTGGTTTGTATTGAAAATACGGACAGCTAAGGATACAATCATAATTGTTTAATGTCAGTACTAAGAATGCATTTTTTTAAAATATGAAAATGTTTTACCTTCTGAATCAAGGGGTCTCCGTGGCTCAACCCCAGCACTCAACACTACAGGGACCCCGAAGTTCGTGAGAGATTTCATTGTGAAATACTCTCAAAAGGAGCAGTCCTGCCGCCTATGCCTTTTTTATTTATGTATTTCTTCAAATGGGTTTGAAGCAGGGGTTTCCGGAGCTGAACGGCGTTGGTTTCAGCTCCAGGGACCCCCTGCTTCCTGAGATACTTCCCTCTGTATTGGGTGCCCTGGCTAGGTTCATAATATGGTGGTTTAAAAGTCCCGTATCACGCAGGTCGATAGTAAGACATGACATCATCCTTACTGTCCCCTACTGGCCCGTGTGACCAGAGAGCGGTACCGGCACCCCATACGGAGATACGTATCTCTGGAAGCAGGGGATCACACGGACCTGAACTCAATGCATTTCAGCTCTGAAGACTCCCTGCTTCAATCCCGTTTAAAAAAAAAAAAGCATAGCCACCAGGACTTTTGTGTATTTTTTTTATTTTTTTTATTTTTAAAGAATTCTAGTCCGGGAGAAAAAATGTGGCCACTGGGGTCAGCCTCACTCTGGCGGCCAAAAGAAAGCGGAGACATAATCGTGAGATGACTTTGCAGCTTCCTACTGGGTGAACCTGTGGCCATCTTTGTTTGTCCTTACATGTACTGGCAAGAGTTTAAAAAGAATGAAATCTCTGGGTATTTGGGAGTGGTGAATGTTGGGAGTTGTGGTACAGCTCCGGAGGACATCTTGGTTTGATGTTGGTGATAGGATGCGTTATCTTCTTCTATGTTGAATGTATTAGAGGCTTTATGTATTAGATGCTTTACATTGAATTTGCAGGCCCAGAACAACTAACAATCTAATCTTGAGGCACAGGGAGATACCAGTATATAGCATGTTGTAATGGACTGAAACGTGTTCTTGAATGATCTTGTTTTCAGTTTTCCAGAATAGTTTCCCAGCAAGAGCGGCATATCAGGTTGCTGCTTTGCCAAAAGTAAGTAGTAATTCTCTTAATATTTTTTTTTTTTTTTTTTTTTTCAACTTTCATTTTTTATTTGTGGATATCAGGTATACAGAGACACACCTCCCATAGGCGTACATTACAGATAGTCCACTTTTAACAACCGTCAACAATGACAGCATCAGACGAACGACATAAAGGGAAGCAGGACAAGACATACTGGACTCACTGGACTGGGGGGAGGGCACAGAGGGTGGGAGGGGGAGGAGGGGGGGGTGCTCTTGCGGAATTCTGGAGAAGGGTCCATGCGATCCAAGGCGACTGCTTCTTGGCGCTGCTGACCTTACTGCTTACTGTAACTGCTGGATGGCTCTAACTAGTGTAACCCTACGTCAATGTCCTGTCTGTCCCATCCAAGGAGAACGCATTTGTGATTATTAATGCAAAATTGTAGCGGCTTCCACCCCTGGGATGTTGGTTTGGTCTAGCCACGGGCTCCAGACTTTTAGAAATTTGGTGCCAGAGTCGTTGACCCAACTCGTCAACTGTTCCATCTGGCAAACTTGCCAAATTCGGTTCCTAATTTTGGGGATAGTTGGAATCTCATTCTGCTTCCACAATGCTGCGATCTCACACCGGGTGGCGGTCGCGAAGTGCATGACCAGTTTGTGTGTCGTTCTAGACATGTCCTGAGGCCGCCTGCCCACAAGGAACAGCCACGGGTCCAGGGGGATCTCTAATTCGAGAATCCCTTGCAACCAGTCTCGAATTGCTTCCCAAATCGGGGCCACTCTTGGGCAAGACCACAGCATGTGTTTAAGGTCAGCCAATTCCCCGCACTGTTTTGGGCAGAGCGGCGAATAACCTCTGACAAATTTAGCTAATTTCACTGGGGTATGGTACCACCCCATTAGGACCTTATATGCGTTCTCCTTCAACGTGACACATATTGAGCTCTTTGCGGCAGCTTGCAATATGTGTTCCCATTCTTCGTCCTCTAAACTATCCCCTAGATCTGTCTCCCATTGTCGCATGTATCGCAGTCGGGGGCGGTCTATATGAGCCGGACAGACTACCTCCCTGTACATCCGAGATGTCAGTCCCCGTGTGTCCGTTGGTCTGGAACACAGCTGTTCGAAATTAGTTCGTGCAGGACGAACGGGAAATTTGTTATAAAATGCCCTAACCTGGAGGAATCTAAATAATTCTGAATTTGTGAAATTTGATACTTCTTTAAGCCAATCGAACGTCTTGATAGATCTCTTACCCCCCAGGTCCTTTAATCGGTTGTACCCTGCCTGCGTCCACTTTACAAATTTATCGCTCAGCAACCCCGGAGCAAAATCCGGATTGCCCCATAGGGGGGTCATTAATGTGTGGGGGGTGGTTAAGTTAGCTTTAAATTTAGATGTCTCCCAGACCGCTAAAGAGTTCGCCACTGCGCAGAGCGGCGTTCCAATGCCTTTTTTGCATCGTTTTGGTAGCCAGATCAAATTATGAAGTGCCACTGGCGCACAACATTCTCCCTCCAATTCTGTCCATCTTCTATTTGTGGGGTCCGCATGCCACAGAATGATTTGGGTCAATTGTGCCGCTTTATAGTACGCCATCAAGCAAGGTACCGATAATCCTCCTTTTACCACTGGTTTTGTCAGTAGACTTTTTGCAATTCGTGGGCGTTTTTTATTCCAAATAAATTGTATGATGTGAGCTTGAAAGGCTTGGATCTCTGATTTGATTACCGGGATTAGTAGGGTTTGAAACAGATATAATAGCTTGGGCAGCAGATTCATCTTTACGCTGTTAATCCTGCCGAACCAAGATATCCCGTAACCCACCCAAACCCTGAGATCCTCCTTTAACTTCTTCATCATCTTGGGGAAATTTGCCTTATACAAGGTATTGTAGTCCCTGGTGATATATACCCCTAAATATTTGATTGCGGAGGTTTGCCATTGAAAATTAAAGTTAAGTTCCAATAGTTTTTCAGTTGGTCTTGGCAAGTTGATATTGAGCGCCTCTGACTTAGCCTGGTTAATTTTGAACCCTGAGACCATGCCAAAGGTGCCCAGGATCTCAAAGACATTGGGCAGGGACGTCAACGGTTTAGAGATAGTTAGGATCACGTCGTCTGCATATAACGCAGCTTTGTGATGTTGCTCCCCCACTTGGATTCCTGTTATATTGGGGCTTAGTCTGATGTGGGCTGTGAGGGGTTCAATACAGAGGGCAAAAAGTAATGGGGACAGCGGGCAACCCTGACGGGTCCCACTGCGTATATTGAATAGTTCTGAAGGGAAACCCTGATGTCTTACTCTAGCTGTGGGTCCTGCGTATAGTGCCATTATTGCCTCTAGAAGGCGGCCCCCGAACCCAAATACTCCCAGCGTCTCTCGTAGGTAAGACCAATCAATACGATCGAATGCCTTTTCGGCGTCCAGGCTTCAACACCATTGACGGTATGCTTTTCTTTTTCGCCAAATCTATCAGGTCAATTATCCGCCTGGTGTTATCTGCTGCCTGTCTGCCTGCGATAAAGCCTACTTGATCCGGGTGGATCAAGCCCGGAAGGACACTACCCACCCTGTTTGCTAACAGTTTGGAGAAGATTTTTAAGTCCGAATTAATCAGGGAGATTGGCCGGTAGCTCTTGCAGTCTGCCGGGTCCTTACCGGGTTTGTGGATCACTGAGATAGACGCCTGGAGCATCTGGGTCGGGAAGGGCTCTCCCTCCAGGATCCCATTGAATAATTTCAATAGTTGTGGGGCTAGCGTTTTACAGAATTTTTTATATTACAAATTGGAGTAGCCGTCAGGGCCTGGGGCCTTAGCTGGTTTGAGGGACTTAATTACCTCCGTTATCTCTTCCAGGGTGAAGTCACCCTGTAGGGCCGCCTTCTCAACCCTGCCCAGGTTCGGGAGCTGTGCCTCAGACAGAAACCTCTTTAATGTAGCTGATGTTTTTTGGTTGTGGGTGACCTTATCTCCATCATACAGTGTAGCATAGTATTTTCGAAAATCTTCCACTATTTGTCTCGGATCGGAGGTAAGGTCACCCCGCTGAGTTTTAATTGCCGCTATCCGGAAATTTGGGAGCTTGATTCGGAGCTTATTGGCTAGTAAGGTATCTGGCTTGTTGGCTTTTTCGTAAAATCTGCGCTTGGACCAAGCTAACTCCCTCTCGGCCTGGGATGATAACACTAGATTAAGGGCCGCCTTAGTATCTATCAATTCTTGCCACGTGTGCTGGTTTTTATCCACGGAGTGCTGTGCAGTGAGGAGTGTTAGTTTCGCCTGCAGCTCTTTTATTTTAGTTGCTTTCTCCCGCTTCCGCTTACCAGCTATGTTCATGAGAAATCCTCTGAGAGTAGCCTTATGGGCTTCCCAGAGTGTGGCTTGCGATTGTACGCTTCCTATGTTTTCTCTAAAGAAATCCTTTATCCGGTCCCGTATCGCCCTTTCGGTAGCGGGGGCCTTGAGAAGAAGCTCGTGAGCTTCCAGTTTGCTCCGGGTCTGTCTAGCCCTGTCAACGTGCACCTCAGCTCGATAGGCGCGTGGTCGGACCACGAGATCTCGTGGGTCTCTGTATGGCCTACCACTGGAACCACTCTGTTTGATACTAGGAAGTAGTCTATGCGGCTATATCTGTCGTGGGGGTGCGAGTAAAAAGTGTATTCCCTGGCAGCTGGATGTTGTTCTCTCCACATATCCGTCAACTGACAAACCTGGAGGCCGTCACGTATTGTTAGTAGGTCCTGTCTGTGGGCCGTGTTAGGTTGGGTGCATCTGTCCAAGTCAGGGTCCAGTGTACGATTTGGATCTCCCGCAAGGAAGATACTGCCTTTGGCCAATTTATGTAGTTTTAGCAAAAAACTGCT
Organism: Ascaphus truei; assembly: GCF_040206685.1. NCBI lineage: Eukaryota > Metazoa > Chordata > Amphibia > Anura > Ascaphidae > Ascaphus > Ascaphus truei. The sequence goes on from NC_134484.1 coordinate 67,408,231, forward strand.
CAAAGAAAGCAGGGTTTTGCTCACAAGGAGCGTAAACGGACGTTTATGTGATTTGCTGGCCTTGTATAGTGCCTGTTAAGATCAAGAATCTACCCTGTAAGTCAGCATGTTGTTTCTCTATGGTAAAGGCGAGCCTATTATGTATAATAATTGCCACACCCCTTTTTTTGACATCTGCGGATGCAAGATAATATGTTCTATAACTTTTATCAAGGAACTTTGGGTGGTTTAGACGGGAAAAATGCGTTTCTTGTAGGAAGATAATGTCGGCCTTCCGCCGATTATAGTCCCTAAAAGCAATTCTCCGTTTAGTAGGACTATTAAACCCCTTCACCTTATGGGAAATCATTGTGATATCGTTACTCATCTGAGCTGTGTGTTGTGGGTGCGCTGTGTAACGGCCGATGTCCCTGGTGGGTTCTTTGCGCCTGCTGGTTCTGTCTCCGGCCATCCTCTCGCATCTTCCCTTCCAGTGTCGACGGAGCTGTACCGATGGCTGAGGGGAGAGGGGGACTGACACACAAGGGGGGTGGGGAGGGGAACATATACACACACAAAAAGACAGATATTAGAACAATGGTCACATGACTTAGGTACCAGTACCGCAGTCCTGTGATCCTAGCCCATGGGTAAACGGCGGGGGAGCTCTTCCGCCCTCCCTCTTGGCGTCCCTCCCCCTCCCATGCCGCCTCCCCCTCCCAAGGGGCTTTGTCGGTAACCACTAGCCTAATCCTGGCTAGTCCCGACTTGGAGTACATGCGGAGGTCAAGGCAGGTTTATAACCCCCTGCCCCTCTCCGGCTAGCTTACAGAAGCTTTAGACAGAACGAATAACTTCAACTATAACTTTAACAGTACCCCTAAGTTGCATCTTGCCCCCAGTCTCGAGCGCTGCCCTCTACTTTTCTCCCCTGTTTCCTCCCCAGATCTATGAAGGCTCCTTACTACTATTCAGCAACCGCAGCTCCCTCATCTCCTTCTTTTGTGACCTTTACTACAGGTTTGCGCTGCGCTACTGCCCTCCTTTTGATATCCTCCTTGCCCATGGAAGGGCCCCAAAGCCCGCTCCCCTTCTCCACCTACCTCCCTTCTTGTTGCTTCGCTTCCCCGTCTACCTTTATCCTCCACCGTCCGTGGGCTCCTCCTCTCTTTTCTCCTTTACAACCCTATTCCTTCATTAACTTACCACTTCCTTCTACACATTCTGCAATTTCCTTTCTCCCTTTTCTTACTAGACCTTCTCAGCTACTTCCCCCGCTCCTTCGCTCCCTCTGCATTTCTCCCTTCCTCTGCCTCGCTCTTGCCCCTGCTCTGTATACACGTCCCCCTGCTTTTCCCGCTACATGCTTTCGCCATTCTTGTCTTTACTCTCCGCTACTAATCACATCCCCCTACTATCGTATTACTTCCACCGATCCTGCTCCTACCCTTTTCCCCCCCCCCCTTATCCATCTCCTGCGAATCTATCAACCCTTCGTCTGCCACTTACTCCCTGCCCTCGTAGCCCTCTCCCATCTAACTATATTGGTCGGCGCAGCCTACAGCTGCTCCTTCCCTCCCTGTTGTCCCCATGTCTCTGTGCCAGTCTCTCTCCCTATTCATGGGGCCATAGGCGGGCTGTCTCTCAGCATCAGTGGTGCGTTCTCCTGGCGTCTGCTGCGTCCGTGCGCCTGTGATCGCCGCTCTCACGTGGCTGTCTCCTCGGGGGCTGTGATGGCATCCGTGCGCCGTCACTCTGTATTGGCCTCGTAATTCCGCCCCTCGCAAGATGGCCGTCACTGATCCCGCCCCTTCCGGTGATGGTGTTCGTCCTCCGCCATCTTGGATTGGGCTGACCTTCGAGGCAGACGCAGCCGAAGCCGCTCCTCCAGCTCGATCTGATTTCCCGCCTGGTGAGGAATTCCCGCCTTCTCCTCATCCGCCTTCTGCGTTTCACTCTGGGGGACCCTCCATCGCCGTTCTGGCCGCCATGACTGGACCACGAGGTGAGTAACAAGTCTTATTGATTTTTTCCTTTTCAGGGTACATTGCAGCTTTGCTTTTACCCCGGTGACGGTCCTTATTAGTTTCTCCAGCGCGGGGGGGCCCTGGCATACAGAGTTTATCGGTGCAAACGCCGGGGCTGATGCAGCTTAAACGGGGTAACAAGAAAAACCTTTTTCCTGATCACCTTGGCAGTGGGCACCATTGGGTTAATCCCTTCTCACTCTAGGTAGGACAGGAAGTAGACTTTTGCCGGTAGGCCATATAAGGGCCCCTCCCTCTACCTGCACCTTAGTCTTTTTCCTGTCCTCACAGCTAGGAGTAGGATTTTTTATTTTCTAACAGGGCTCACCTACTGCACCTTGTGCAGATAGCCAGGGTCTCAGCCTCTCTGCCCTGAAGCTCCGCGATGCGCCCTACGGGTAGCGAGACGGAGACCCCTTAGAGTCGGGGGAGCCCCTATTGGGGGGTGGAACAGCTGCAGCCGCACAGGACCGATCGAAGGCGCACAGCAGCTGCAGCTGGGAGCCGTGGAGGCCCAGACTCACCGCATAAGCGTATGGTACGCTGCGGTAAAGTACCCAGCAGCCCGCTACAGGCGGAGGGGGGAGCAGCCATAGCTGCGAGCAGAGGAGGCTCAATTGACCGCACTAGCGTATGGAACGCAGCGGTGAACTACCCCAGTAATTCTGCTGCGAACCGAAGGAGGTTAATATTGACCGCATGTGTATCTGAGATACTGCGGTAAAAGGGTACAGTGCAGGCGGCCGCTCGGGAGCGTGCGCGTCACGGCACGCCGGCAAATGCGTACACAGACACGCGAGCCGTGCACGAGCACTTGATGACGTCAGAGAAGCGACGACCACACGGTGTATGTGTGAGTGAAAGCTGCAGCATGGAACGCTCAGCAGGGAGAAGCCAAGTGCTGGATATGGATTCAAAAAAACACCCAAACTTCAGTTCCCAAGACTAGGTGAGTCCTTAGTTTTAGTTCTGCATGGGAAAGAGAGATGGTATATATACATTAGGGTGTATGTTTAGTATTTATTTTGTTTTTATAAATTAGTTCGGTGGTTACCCTCCCAGAAGCAGGATCTTCAAAGGGACGGGGGAATCCCTGCAACATAAATGAAAGGTTGCTAAGAAAACTAAATGGTGTTCAGCTTGTGAGAAACCAGCCCTAATAGGGAAGTAATTATGTGAAGATTGTCTTAAGACACCTGCAGGTGATACCAATGAACAAATGAGCATTTTCTTTATTGATGAAGGAGGCTGTTAAACAGAGAGTTGATGCGGCAGTACAGCAAGCTGTTAACCCTGCGCAGGAAGATCTAGATCCCAGACCAGTCTGGATAAGGGGAAAAGTTTTTCATCATATGGGTCTGAAATTGATTGTTTTCATGTGTCAGAGAGTGAAATGGATTCATCAGATCAAGATATTCAGGAAGGAATCTGAATTTGATGTAGAAAGGGTGGATCCACTCATCAAAGCCATGATACAGGTTTGGAACTGGAAGACATTGAGGAGTTAACCCACAAAAAAGATAAAAATTTTGGGGCGAGACAAAAAGTGTCCTGGCTGCTTCAAGAGTTTTTGTACTGGCCTGCTTTGACAGGCTAAGCAGGCTGCTGCTGCTGCTGCTGCTGCTGCTACTGCTGCTGCTGCTACTACTGCTACTACTGCTACTACTGCTACTACTGCTACTACTGCTACTACTGCTATTACTGCTACTACTGCTGCTACTGCGGCTACTCCTGCTACTACTGCTACTACTGCGGCTGCTTTAAAAAGGTAGAGTCTTTACTATCCATCAAGTAGTTAAGGACCTCATTCAGGTGGAGTTGGCGCAACCAGACGCCAGAGTATTACGCCTAAAAGGTTTGGGAAGATGTATCCATTCCCACAAGAGGAGGTAAAATTTTGGGATGTCAGCCCAAAGGTGGATACTGCTATTTCCAGAATAGTAGAGAAGACCACAATTCCAATAAGGAACTTGCGTCATTGGAGGACGCTATGGATAGGAAGATGATACGTATGGAAGAAAACATACGTTACCACAGGAACATCCTCATACCTGCCATAGTTGCCAACATTGAAGAAGCAATACACAAAGGTGTGGAAAGAAGTGCTATTCTTAAGCACTGTCCGAAGTAAAATGAGCAGCAAAAATCTATGGTGCTGGCGGTATCAGCAAGAAGGGCTTTATGGCTCAGACAGTGGATGGCTGACACAGCATCAAAGAACAACTTGTGTTGATTACCATTGAAGGTGAGTTCCTCTTCGGTAACAAACTGGATGCAATAATAACAAAAGCATCAGGAGGTAAGAGCATTTTTTACCTCAAGAAAGCAGAAGATTCGGTTTCCAACAGGCTAATAGAAACCAATATAAGGAAGCAAAGGCATATAGACCTAGCAGGTCATCTCCAAGACAAACAACATGGAGGGACGGCCAGGACCGTTTTTTTTGTGACAGTTGCCAGTAGGAGGGCGACTGAAGCAGTTTTTCTGCAACATGGGCCCAAACGATACAGGACAATTGGGTATTACACCATTCATCAGAGGTACAGTATAGAATTTAGAGAGATGCCAAGAAGAAATATGTTCTTAATAACATGGATACAGTCCAAGGAAAAAAGAAGGCAGAATAATTCGGCTTTAAAGAAATTATTACAAGCAGAAGTAATAAAGAAGGTACCTCAGGAAGAGGAAGTGAAATTTATTCCAGAATTTTTCTAGTAAGGAAACCTACAAGGGAGTACAGAGCAATTCTAGACCTAAGAAGTGTGAACCTGATTATTCAAGAGCTACAACCAGGAGACTGGATGGTGGCAATAAGACTTAGAAGATGCTTATCTACAGGTGCCCATAACAAAGGGACACCAAAGATGCCTAAGGTTTACAGTAAATCAAGATCATTATCAGTATACAGCACTGCCATTTGGTCTGGCGACTTCCCCAAGGACGTTTATAAAGGTTCTAGCCCCTCTAGTGGCAGAAATGAGAAGAGGGGTAGATATATACCCATACCTGGACGACATCCGGGTAAAATCAGGGAGTCTGGAGAAACTCCAACAAGACCAGAGGATGGTATAACCTTTCTGGAACACCACAGTTGGTTAATAAACAGAAACAAGAGCCATCTCATGCCACTCAGCTGTTAAGATTTCTGGGGGTAGAATTTGATACAGCAAAAGGAGAAGTGAGACTACCAGACGCAAAGAGGCAAGACATAGCCATGCAACAAAGAAGCTCAGGAAAGCTACCAGGACTTCAGCAGAAGAATGCATGAAGCTCCTAGGGAAATTCGCTTCAACATTAAGCGTCAGAAAATGGGCAGCAATACATATGAGACCAAGAATCTTGTTACACCCACACACAAAACAGGAATTAAAGTGGTGGGAAGATACCCGAAACCTGGGAAAAGGACAAACACTACACCCAGTGCACTGGGTAAGAATTACAAGTCAATGGCACTGTGGCTTAGTTGGTTAAAGCGGCTGTCTTTAACAGGAGATCCTGAGTTCAGATCTCAGCAATGCCTTGTCTTAGTCCCATGCACGTTTCTTAAACAGATGCGAGCAACACAGGTCGGGGTGCCCAGATGGGAGAAACATTGGTGCAAGGAACCTGGACAAACCAGGAAAAGCATCTTCCATCAAATCTGCTGGAATTAAAAGCAGTACAAGGGCCTTAGAAACTTTCCAAGACCATATAAGAGGTGGCTGTATAAAAATAGAATCAAACAACAGGTCAGTTGTCAAGTATATAGCCGAACAAAGAGGAACCAAGAGCAGAAAGCTGATGAACCTCACAGCAGAAATCCTCTTTTGGGCAGAGTGCCACTTGTAGGAAATTACAGCCATACATATCCCAGGACTAGAAAATGTCACAGCAGACTTTCTAAGTCGGAGCATCATACACCCAGGAGAAGGGGCATTATAGCCACAGGTGTTTCAAGAACTGGTAGAGCGATGGGGTCAGCCAGACATAGATCTCATGGCGACACACCAAAACCCGCATGGTAAGGAACTACTGTGCCAGACAGTTTCATCCAAGCGCACAGGGTACAGATGCTCTCAGTTCCAAATGGCACTTCAAGTTGGTATACCTGTTCCCTCCAATTCCCTTAATTCCGGAAACAATCAGGAAAATCAGGGAAGACCAAGCAGAGGTGATATTCATAGCACCCTACTGGCCAAGAAGGCTTTGGTTCACACACTTGGTAATATGGCAGTAGATACACCATGGCACATACCAGATCGCAAAGGGTTGATGCGACAGGGGTCAATATGTCATCCGAATGCCAAACAATGGGCTTTGACGGTATGGCAATTGATCAGGAAACATTGAGACTGAAAGGTTGTTCAGACAAAACAATCCAAACCCTTTTACAAGCAAGGGAAAGTTCCACATCGAAAGTATACCATAGAATCTGGCTTTGCTTTCGCAATTGGGGTGAAAAGGGAAAACAGAAGTCCTTTCACCTAGAATTGCATCAATTGTGGAGTTCCTGCAAAAAGGATTTGAGAAAGGTCTCAGTCTTAGCTCATTGAAAGTACAGGTGTCTGCACTATCAGCCTTGTTGGAAAGAAATCTGGCAATGGAAAGATTGATCATCAGATTCTTTCAGGCAGTTAAAAGGTTAAGGCCTCAAATCAAGAACAGGGTACCTACAAGGGACTGGTCCCTAGTATTGGATGTACTAACAGCAGCTCCGTTTGAAGCTATACAGGAGATAGGCTTGAAATGGTAATCATGGGAAATAGCGTTTTGATAGCAATCACCTCAGCAAGGAGAGTGGGAGAACTACAGGCTCTATCAGCCAAGGAACCATTCCTAGTCATACATCAAGACAAGGCAGTTCTCAGACCAGTATACCAATTCCTGCCAAAAGTTGTATCACAGTTCCACATGAATCAAGAAATTTTGATTCCGACATTCTGTCCAGAACCAAAGAATAAGAAAGAAGAAAGACTACACAAGTTAGAGGTGGTAAGATGTCTAAAAGTGTACCTGGAAGGATGCGAGATATCAGAAAGTCAGACAGACTATTCATCAATTCCAGAGGGAACAAAGAAAGGTCAAGAAGCTTCAAAGACAACAATTTCCCAGTGGATAGTGTCTTGTATTAAAAGGCTTATGAAAGCAAAGGACAAGATAAACCTTTGAACATTAAAGCTCATTCTACAAGGGCCATGTCTACTTCATGGGCATTTAAAGCCCAGGATACACCAGGACAGATTTGCATAGCGGCAGTCTGGTCCTCATTCAATACATTCTTGAAATACTACAGACTAGACGTACTATCATCAGCTGACGCAAGCTTTGGGCGTAGAGTGTTAGAAACTGTAGTGAAATAAGTATAAGGTGTATTAATAAAGGTCAAACTGATAAGGCATTAAACTGGTGTTGTCTATTCTGATGTATCCCTCCCTAAAATTTGCACTGCTTGGGTATGTCCCAATGGTGCCCACTGCCAGGGTGATCAGGAAAGGAGAAAATTTAAACAACTTACCGTAATTTTCTTTTCCTGGAACCATGGCAGTGGGCACATAGTTACCCTCCCTATGTATGTCTAATGCCTATCAGTTATATATTTCAGCTATGGAAGAATCGTAAGACTAAGGTGCAGGTAGAGGGAGGGGCCTTATATGGCCTACCTGCAAAAGTCTACTTCCTGTCCTACCTAGAGTGAGAAGGGATTAACCCAATGGTGCCCACTGCCATGGTTCCAGGAAAAGAAAATTACGGTAAGTTGTTTAAATTTTCTCCTTTATTGTAACTTTGCAACTTAGGGGTTTTGATTTAACCTGGTAGGGTGGTAGTGTCCGCCTCATGCGGTCTCTCCTCTGGGTGGGCTTCCCACTGTGGTCCACGCTGGACCCATCACTGGGGGATCTGGTTCTGCAGTTGTGGCGCCGGGAGCAGGCCCCAGCCCCAGCTTCTGAAGGAATTTATTCCCCTCCTCAGGGGCTTTTAGATGAATAGGGCGGCCATTGCGGATCACCATGAGACCGAAGGGAAAGGTCCAACGGTATCTGACCACCTTCTCCCGCAGTACCCTGGTGATGGGCCACAGGTCTCTTCGGCGAGCCAGCGTGATAGGCGAAATGTCCTGAAACACAACGATTTTAGCTCCTTCAAACTCCATGACAGGCGTATTTCTAGATTTCTGCAGGATCTCTTCCCGGGTGCGGTAGTAGTGTAAACGCACTATGATGTCCCTGGGTAGCTCATTGGGTTGGGGCCTAGAACGCAGCGCACGATGACACCGGTCCATTAGTAGTTTATCCTTAGGGGCCTCCGGGCAAACGTGCTCCAACCACCGCCCCACGAACTCCTCGCAGTCCACTATATCTTCTGGGACCCCGCGGAGACGCACATTGTTACGGCGATCCCTATTCTCCGCGTCCTCTTGCCGGTCGCGGAGTTCATTTATCTGGGACTGCAGATCTGCTGTTACTTTAGAGCTTTTTTGAATGGCTTTAGAGTTCTTGTCGACCCGCACTTCTAGTTCTTGTGTCCGGGTCCCCAGGCCCCCCACTTCTTTAGCTAAGGCTCTTATTTCGGCGTGTAATACGTCCTTTAAGTCCTGATATAGCCTTTCAATGTCACATCGCCTGACCGGCAGGAGCCCCTGGTCGTCCGGGTTTCCCTCACCCTCCGACTCGGAGCCTGTTCTTGATGCGGGGGCCATTGCTGTCGCTGCCCTGCGGGCTCTCCCTTCGCCAAAATATTCTGGCAACCCCCGTTTTCCGGGGGTCTTCGTCGACTTCTTCGACATCCTGGGGTCTCCGTGCAGCCTGTGAGATATTTTCCTTCGAATTTGGTGCACTATTACGTTCTATCTGCTTGGTTCTGTTGGAGAGGGGCACAGAGCTATAGGATTATGCATCCATGCTCTCCAACCTCGCGCATGCGCTCCTCTCTTAATATTTTAATAATGACGAAGTTATAATTTGTTGCCTTCTTGGTTTGTTTCTTAACAAAATGTTTTGTCACATATTGTACTTTTTGGGTGTTATAAATGACTATCTTCTGATTGTAATGGTGATTTAAACAGCACTAGCCAGGCATGTTTCAATTTGAAAGTAGCAAACCCGGCAAAATTAAACTTTGTTTTTTATATTATTTGAACCGATGGGTCATGTGTTGCTTAAGCACTCTACTTTCAGCCCTGGGGACCTCCTGGTTCCCCAAATAATTACCTTTTTTAATGCCATTGCACCTCCATGTTAAAGTTAATATCGCCGCTAGCATTTTCCAAAAGGAAGCTACAAACTTTGTGACGTCCTATTGGCCCACTGGTCCCACAAGGTTTGGTGGCCATATTGTTTCCCCAGGTAGTAACTTTTATACCTGGTACATTCACTGGTAATTACAGGCATACCCCGCATTAGCGTACGCAATGGGACCGAAGCATGTATGTAAAGTGAAAATGTACTTAAAGTGAAGCAATACCTTTTTCCCACTTATCGATGCATGTACTGTACTGCAATCGTCATATACGTGCATAACTGATGTAAATAACACATGTGTAACAGGCTCTATAGTCTCCCTGCTTGTGCACAGCTTCGGTACAGGTAGGGAGCTGGTATTGCTGTTCAGGACGTGACGACAGGCGCATGCGTGAGATGCAGTTTGCCTATTGGGCGATATGTACTTACTCGTGAGTGTACTTAAAGTGAGTGTCCTTAAACCGGGGTATGCCTGTATCTAGGAAACCGGTGAGGTCCCCTGAAGTCGAAAGAAGTGCGCTCCTGCTCTTTAAAACAACCCCAATTCAAATTATGCTAAAAAAATCAATTAAAAAAAAAACCCCACATCTTCCAGGGATTGCTGCTTGTAATTGGTTTGAAATAGAAATGGCTGAAAAAACAGATGAAATTGTAGTTCCTTTTTTTTCATGGGTTTGTCTCCATGACCGGGAGTCATCCAAACGGGATTGCGGACGATTCAGGCATGGAATCGTGCTTTAATAACTCCTGGCTAATATATCTTTCATGGTAATATATAAACCAATAAATTGGTGACATTTCTACTGGAAACAGACCTTTTTTTTCCAGTCCCCAGAGGCCTAATGTTAAGCCTCATGGAATGTCATGTTATATCGTGGAATTACTATGGATCTACAGCATTAAAAATAAATGGTGGCAAGTAGTGGTTTTTTTTTTTTTTTGGTTTTTTAATTTTTTTTTAATAAAGGCTACATCAATGAAACATGTTTAAAAATTGATTACCACCTGGTAACTTTGAGTTATGTTACCAGTCAACAGGACAATCTTCCATATTCCAAGTTTGACAGTGATCGCCTTCCATTGCCCCCATGCCACACTTTTTGTAGTATTGTGATTTTATATAATATGAAGATGAGTAATGAATACGCCTCTTTTTGAGCAGATGTACAGAGTTGTGCTCAAATTCCACTTCAATACATATTCATGCACGAGTCCTATAGAAAGGTTTAAAAAAAAATGCAAATAGCAAGGTACTGGAAATGAGCCTCTTTGCTAATCCATTTATTTTTAACGTCAATATTATCAAGTTAATCACATTTATGTTATAAACATACAGTAATATTTCGCAGGAGTTAGCTGCCAATGATACCAGTGGTGGACAACATGTTGATGCAGAGCATTCTTTTACATGTATCATTGGCCAACTGTTCACTTGCATGGGTCGGCAGTGCCGCCGATCAGGTGTTTGGGTGTAAATTCCTTTGCTGTATTAAACTTTTTCTAGCTATTGTATGGTAGCTCAATTTTCTGCTGTTTTTACTTTTAATGTTTGCATATTTCCAAATAGGGAGGAAGAGTGGAGATTGAAGCTGTAGCTGTTCTTGGACCCATTACCGAAATTTCATCAGCACTATAAGAAGCACGACCTCGGAGCCTGCGAGGAAGCTCCCCCTCTGATCACTCCCCCACCCCCCTCCCCCCCAACATATAAATAAACACACGACAAAGGTCTGGAGGTTCAAGGGCCGCGGCTTTATTTACACAAATAATACTACACCTTGGTGAGTGCTACCTCTGCCAGCGTGCTCTACCGCCCTGGTAAAGGCCACTGGCACCCCAACCATGGCCCGGCTGTTAAGCGATGCTGGGCTCAGGGAATCACGCACAAATGAGCGCTGCCCACTCGCTCCCCACCCGAAGGATTTAGGGGTTATCTGCACCATAGAGCCCCCCGCTGGCAAGGTGCACTCACCTCCCCCACCCCAACAGCCGCCGCGACTAAGGCAACACCTGCCTTTAAAATGTCCACCTCAGGTATGTCAACATCAAAGTCTTTTATCCACATTCTGAAAGGGGGAAAAAAAAAATACAGCATACACAATATAATTAAATTCACTCACGTTTATCACACAAAGGGCTGGGTGGGTGGGAGTTCCTTCCTGCGCCTGACTGCCTTCCCGCTCTCTCCCCAGTTTAAATCCCCTAAGGCCCACACCGCCTCCTCCCCCCCCCTCCCCGAGGCATGGGGGGAAGAAAAGGGGGAGGGGCGCGCGTGCAGAAGGGAGGGGAAGCAGTATCCGGCCGGCCGGGTCAGGGTGGCAATGCGCTTCCTAGCACACGCCCAATTGTGCCATAACCTATAAAACACGCACTATTTAAAAAATAAATAAAGCAATAAATAAAAGATTATAAAATATGATTCCAAGAGGTTTGATTGTTCCAGTATGACCTTTTTATAATGCCCTCTGCATTAATGGTATGTGCAGTACCTCACCAGTGAATGTGCTCCTGCATAAAATAAATGGTTTTTGATGCTTGAATTCATTTAGCTTTGTGTTTTTGATTAATTCACATGGTATGAATCCTAGTTTTTGGTGTGGGGAGGAGGAGGGTGGGGGGAGTTGAAAGCAGAAGACCCACCAGTAGTAGATAGTATGGAATGTATAAGCAAGTATAGCAACCCTGATGAAGTCCCCACTCCTAGGGACTAAAACGTTGTTTTCTTTTTGCTTATCCTTGCGATGTGCTGCCTCTTTACTCTGGACCTAGGTTTGGGGGGCAGGGTGGTGTATATATGTATACACATACCCTATACCCCCGGACAATAGAAGAGGGGTCACATCAAACTGTCCCAATGTGTGTAGGTGATGCTCAGCGGTTACCTTCTTTCTCAGGGTGCTGGACTTCGTGCAGGGCTGGGGTGTTGAGCAAATAATGAAGCAGAGGGCGCCAGGAACGTTCTTTAACTTTATTAAACGGGTATCTTAGGGCAGCAACTGTACTGTTTTTTTTTTTGTTTAGGATCACTTCTTGTTACGTGCAACCACATACACCCAAGTATCCTCAACCATGGGGCTTGTAGGCAGAGTAGCTCTTTTTGCGGGAAACAGGAGTAAGCTGGCTATGTGATGCAATCTCCAGAGCTGTAGCTGCATTGATTATCCAGTCCCTGCATGGGGTTGGTGCCTTTTGGTTCAGGTTTTGGTGGTCTCAGGGCTGGCTCTGCCACTGGCTGCCTCGGTTTGGGTGACTGCACTTCTGGTTGTGAGTCTCGCGCACTGTGGGATGTGGCTTGTGTACACTCCTAGGAGAGCAGAGCTCCCGATCATGTTACTGCCGGAATGAACATCTACTGTTTGTCTCACCACATAGGTATTAAGCTGTAAGATCCTCAGGACAGGAACTGCTGTCTCCAATCCTTACAGTACTTCAGTCTCTGTGCACTTGTCCCATCATTATATTCCCTGTGTAACATACCTGGTGGGTATAGAAAACCTATTAGATGAGATGTTGCATTGCGAATCGCATGGTTACTATTGGGTGATATAAACATTCGGATCACACAACAGTAACCCTGCGATTCGCAATACAACATCATCTAATTGTGCCAATTCCCCTGTTACTGCACAATACATTGCGCCACAAAATCCACTACAGCTGCATTTAACGTGGTTCAGATGCGGAAATTCCCTGCTTTCCACCTATTAAGGAAAAAAACATTCTGCCCCTTTTAAGATGTCTGTTTTCACCCAGCTCTGCAGTTTTGTCACAGACACTGTCTGAATCATTTAGTTAGAAGGAGCATTAATGCCCGCATCAGTAACATGGGGCTAATACATTGTCTGGAATAAACATTTCAAACAGACAAATGCTGCTCCCTCAGAACAAAGTGATCATAATTTGCAAAGCTTGTGTGCACCACACTTACTTGTCATTTTCTAGTTTGTTCTGGACTCAACGTAAGTGCCAGTTTGTGCATTTCTTTCAACATACAGTATTAGGGGGATATGTACCAAGCTCCAAAACAATGGTCTTTCTCCAAGGTGGCAAAGGTATGGAATGCAGAGTTTATCACTATAGCACAAATCCTATCACAATCCTGTTCTACAGTCCTCTGGTGGAGAATATCTAGGCACTGCGTTTAAAGGTTATGAAATGAAGAATAAATATTGTGTGAAATATACATGTGATATATTGTTTAACGTTTAATAAATGAATTAGACACATAGGGGTCTATTTAGTAAAGTCTCCTGGCTGCAAACGTAGGGCACAGCCAGTGCAAAAAACTTTCATCCAAGAAAATGAATTCCATTGAAAACAATTGCATTTTTTGCTTTAATATATCTGGTCCAATTTGTGCCCCAGCCTTGCGGCCGGTAGACTCCAGGGAAGTTCTGCAACAACGATTTTTTTTTGTTTGTTTCAAATGTTTTTATTAGGCATTATTACAGTATACGTTGTTACAAATATATATCAGCCTAATACAAGGTTTCTTTTTTGTTGTTGACATAGTCTCAACACGCCCCCGACCCGTCCTCATGGGCCGAAGGGGCTAGCGAGAGGGGGAATCCCATGTCTTCTGTTGTTAATTGAAGATGGGGCCTTTTTAATCTGCTGTTTGGGTCAGCCATGGTTCCCATACTTTATAGAAGGATACTATTGTCCTTTTCAAGAATGCTGATAGCTTCTCCATCAGCATCACCTCCTGGATTCTTTTCTTGATTGTTTGCTTGGGGGGGGGGCGACACCTTCTTCCATGAGGCGGCCACCGCACACCTAGCCGCCGTGAGTATGAAGGAGATTAATTTTCTTCTTGGTCGGTCAATGTTCTCTATTGGCCTGGCCAACAAGTAGGTCAGCGGATCAATGGGTATTGAGAGGTCTGTGAACTCTTTATTTATGGACTCTATGGTTTCCCAATATTTCTGAATTTCTGGACATGACCACCAGATGTGGGCCATGTCTCCCTTTTGTCCGCAGCCTCTCCAGCATAGATTGGAGGCCAGAGGGTAGATTTGATTTATTCTGACTGGGGTAAGATACCAGCGATACAGTATTTTATAAATGTTTTCCTTGATTGTGGTACATATGGAAGTTCCTGAGGCTGATTCCCAAATACTTTCCCAGTCCTCTCGGACTATATTCAATTCTGCTGCCCAATTAAGCATATAATCATGGGTGGGGGCGTCTGTCGCCCTCTCTAATTCCGCATAAATTTGTGTTATAAGACCTTTTTGGTGGGCTGTTTCCCTGCACAGCCTTTCAAAACTGGTGAGAGGGGGAAATTCCAATGTTGGGGATAGTGTTTGGATAAAATGTCGAATTTGTAGGTACTTGAACACGTTCAGTCCTGCCATCTCATATTTATTTTGTAATCTTTGGTAACTCAGGAACTGCCCGAAACTCAGGAGGTCGGCAACTGCCCTGATATTCTTAACTGTAAATTGGTCAAATTGTCTTGGCTCACAACCAGGTGGGAATTTAGTGTTTTTAAGGATTGGGATGAGTTGAGATTTAGAGGTCGTGAGCTTGAATTTGCATTTTGGCCAGATCTCCCATGTATGTCTCATCGGGCCTAATTTGAGTTTACTGTTCTGCATGTCTTCCCTGCTCAGGGACCAAAGGCATGCTGGCAGTGAAGGCGTGCCGGCATATTGCATTTCTATATCCAGCCAGCAATATTGGCCTGGGTCTGCATTGCAGACTACTACCTGTCGCAGCTGGGTGGCTTGGTAGTATCTAGTAATGTCCGGGACTCCGAGACCCCCTCTCCCCCTTGAGGCAAGCAGAACTGCCCTGGCGATTCTAGGTTTTTTACCCTGCCAAATAAAATGAAAGATTTGTTTCTGGACATTCTTCAATTCTGAGCCAGGGATGTGGATCGGGAGTGTCTGGAAGTAATATAGCAATCTGCGGAGTATGTTCATTTTAACCGAGATCATCCTCCCGATCCATGATATTTGGTATCCTCCCCATTTATCTAGATCTTGTTTGATTTTCCGAAATAGGGCCGGGTAATTATGCTGATACAAGGATTGGTAGTTCCTCGATATCTTTACTCCCAAATATTTGATACAAAAGGAACTCCACCGTTAGTTAAAATTTAGCTTAAGGAGTTTCACCTCTGGCTCAGGCAGGTTTAAATTCAACGCTTCGGATTTGTCACTATTAATTTTGTATCCTGATATTTGTCCGAAGTCTCTGAGTTCTTTTTGGAGATTGGGGAGGGAGATTTGGGGTTTGGAGAGTGTTAAGATGATATCATCCGCAAATAGTGATATCTTATATTGCGTATGTCCAATTTCTATTCCTTGGATGTCTACATTATTCCGAATCGTGGCCGCCAGGGGTTCTATTGTGAGTGCAAAAAGGAGAGGGTATAAGGGGCATCCCTGTCTTGTACCATTTTTAATGTTAAATCTCTGAAGGCTGCCCCCTGGTAATTTTACCATTGCTGACGGGTCTTGGTAGAGTCTGCGGACCCCTTCTAGGTATGCGTCTTTGAAGCCAAATTTACGCATGGTGTGGTCTAGGAAGAGAAAATCGATTCTATCGAACGCCTTCTCTGCATCTAGGCTTAGAAGTATTACTTTGGTTCCTGTGAGGTGGACATGGTCTATAATATTGATTATCTTACGAGTATTGTCTGAGGCTTGCCTGCCCGTGACAAATCCTACTTGATCTATATTTATAATTCTCGGTAAGATAGGGTTTAATCTATTTGCTAGTATTTTACTATATAACTTGAGGTCGTTGTTGAGAAGGGAGATCGGACAATAGCTTCCACATTGCATCAGATCTCTGCCTTCCTTATGAATGATGGCTAGGTTAGCTAGAGACATTGAGGTGGGGATTGGGTTCCCCTCCCTAAAATGGTTGAACATTTTTAATAGATGCGTGGATAGTATTGGTAGGAATCTCTTGTAGTAGACATTGGTGAAACCGTCAGGACCAGGGGACTTAGAGAGTTTGAGCACCTTGACCGCCTCTTCCAGTTCCTCTTTTGAAATCTCAGCATTGAGGACTGTGTTTTCCTCCTCTGTTAATGTAGGGAGGTGACAACTATCTAAATATTTCTTTATAGAGTCTAATGCTATTGGTTCAGGTCGGCCATTTTTGGATCTTAGGTTATATAGTTCAGTATAATATTTTGTAAACTCTGCTGCTATTTTGTTATCACTATATTTTATCTCACCAGATCTATTTTTGATTGCCGTTATTTGGGATCTCTTCTGTATTCCTCTCAGTCTACTAGCCAAAAGTCTGTCAGCCTTGTTACCCTTATCATAGTATTGTTGCTTTGTCCACTTGAGGGCCTTTTCTACATCCTCGAGCTGGGCTTGTTTAAGTTTTAATCTGGCTGTAGTTAGAGTTTTATACGCTCTCTTTGAGGGGTTACTTTTATAAGCTTGTTCCAGCATGATAATGTTGTCCGTAAGTTCTTTAATCAATTTTTGTTTGACTTTTTTCCTATGGGACGCAATAGAGATAAATTTGCCTCTAATTGCCGCCTTATGGGCCTCCCAAAGGATTGCTGGAGAGGAGACTGATCCTGAGTTAAAGAAGAAGTAGTCCTTAAGTGAGGTTCTGATCTCTCTCTCTATCTCAGGATGGTTCAGTAAGGAGTCATTTAGTCTCCAGGAATAAGATGTGTTTTTTTTCGAATGGTACTGATAGGGTCAAGGTGATGGGGCATGGTCTGACCAGGTAATCGGGCCAATGTCTGATTTAGTACAGGCTTCTAGGACATTTTTGGTTATTAGAAAGTAGTCTATACGAGAATAGGTCTGATGAGGTGCTGAGAAGAAAGTGTAGTCCCTCTGGCCCTGATCCTGGGATCTCCATATGTCCACCAATGAGAACTCATTCAGTATTCCCCTGAACCTTTTCCCAGTGTGTTGGGAGTGGGCTGTACGGGGGTGACCCATTGCGGTTGATCTGTCCTCGGTGGGGTTTAAAACCATGTTTAGGTCCACCCCCAATAACATCGACGATAGATATCCGGGGTCAATGCCCTCGAGAACTGTTTTAAAAAAATCAGTTTGGTTCTCATTAGGGGCGTATACATTAATCTGGGCAATTGCCGTACCCGCCAGGGAGCCGTATACCACCAAAAATCTACCCTCTGGATCCACTTCTGTTTTGATATGATTAAATGGAGTGCCTTGTCTGATTTAATATGGCCACTCCCATTTTTTACTACTAAATGATGCGAAAAAACACATTGGAAACACTTTTTTTGAATAAGTTTGGGTGGTCTTGCAATGTGAAGTGGGTCTCCTGTAGGAATATGATGTCTCCCCCTGATTTTTTCATGTCTTGGAGGGCCAATCTCCTCTTCCTGTTATTTTGTAGTCCTTTGACATTTAATGATAATATCTTAATTGGGGCCGTAGTAGCCATTGGATTTGCTTGTGGCGTGAAACCTTAGGACCCCTCCTTTCCCACTGGGGGGGGGGAGGGGTCTTGATTCTGTAATTTAGGAGCTTGCAGGGCCCCAGCAAACATTTAGAGTGGGTGCCTTTTCCCTGTGAGACAAACAAGGTGTACTGAGGAGGCGGGGGGGGGGGTGTGGAGAGGGGAGAGAGAGTGGGGTAAAGATCCGCTGGGACAGGGTCAGCAGATAGTAGATAGAGGTGATTAGGTCCAATTTGGGACCTAACAAAAAGTCTCCAGGTCCATGGGCGACCGGCATTTGGGCTAGAGTGCCCTTCAGGGGTGATGCCCACCCGTCGACGACCGGTGGGCATCAGAGGTGTCCAGACCCTTTGGTGCCTTTACTAAACATTTCCCCTCCCCCCCCCCCCTTTCCAACGATAGTATTTGGATTTTCCAGTGTAGTTTCTTTGAAAAAGAAAGGAAAAGAGATGGGGGGGTGATGGGGAGGGAGGGAGAATGGGAGGATGTGGAGGGTGGGGTGGGAGGCGGGGTGGAATGGGTGGGGGGCAGGGAAGGGGTGGGGGGGCAGGGAAGGGGAGGGGGATTCGGAACCCTTAGACATTTTTCTACTAATCATTTAACATTAGATTCTGCATCATTCAACAATATTTAACAGTCTTGCTACCTGTAGCGCATGAAATAGGCAACACAACTAGGTAAATTGACATAGCACTAACTTGTCCCATGAGTCTGGGATGACAACACGAATAACAGGGAAGTCAGTATCTGTTCAGTGAATTGAGCGGTGCATCTCATTTGTCGTCATAGAGCAGTCTCTGCTACAGGACACTGTAGCTAACCATAGGAGCAGGTGAGCTGCTTGGAGAGTCGGTTTGAAATGGGGGAGGGAAGGGGGGGGGTGCTTGGGTATGGTTTGTCTAGTGAGCAGCTAAGGAGTTTGATGTGTTTTTTTTCAGCTGGAGGAGAGGAAAGAGGGCGGGAGACACAACCGCTGTTATAATGATTATAGTTGGGAGCTTACTATTATTACTACTCGGTCCGCGAGAGTGTCTTTATCCACTCCACGGAGCGGGAAGGACAACATACATGGCAATTTATACAGTTTCAATCCTCTATGTTGGGCGTCATAGTATGGGTAACATCATAAATAACATTCATCCCCTTGTTTGAACCAATCAATGTGAGTAATAGCGTGCGTAGTGGTAGTTTCCCCTGTTGGACATGATCATGTCGATAGCATCTTGCTTGATACCAATCCCACAAGTCACGCACCACAATAAAAATAACATCAGCCCTAGGAGTTGGGCCTCCCGACATAGTGGATATCATTTTTAGGACTCGTGTAGGTTAAGCATAACAATAGAAATAACCCGTGCAATCTTTTTTGCTCGAGGAATGGGGAGGGTGGGGGGAGGGTGAGGAGAGACAGGTTGGTATAGGGCTACCATGAATTGACCCTTTAACCATTTCATCATACTCTTATTATGTTGGAGTTAGATTGGCTCCAGTTGTGGGCCAGTCTTTGGGGGAGGGGGGAGGGAGAGGGGGTGGTGGGGGGGGAGGGAGAGAGGGTGGTTGGGGGGGGGGGAGTAAAAGGGATGGGGGGGAGGTTTGCTGGGGGGTCTATCATAGTACAGCTTTGATCATCAACTATATACATTATGTGGACTCAGCAGTATTGCTCATCTTGATCCTGACAGTCACTGGTATGGCAGCTTTTGGTAACCCGAGAAGGGGGGGGGGGGGAGGGAGATAATTGGACTCGGGGGTTATCAACTGTAATCACATTAACTATTGTAACTATAAAAACTGGTGTCACTCTCGGCCATAGTCTGATTTTGGGAACAATGTTTGTCTGCGGGTATAACGAGTATATCATCGTGCACAGTCTGTGTTCCTATCCATTGCTTAGGTTCCTGGAGTTTCAGAGGCTGCTCACGGAGTGTCTTTCTCCTTCAGCTATAGGGGCCCAGCTTAAGGGGTTAATGTACTCACAGTTATGATGGGATTTCTACCCGGTATCTCTGCGCGGGGCCACCAGCCTCGGTGGTCACTCACGATCCTGCCAGCCCATTCCCCAAGCCGTTCTGCCGGAGATGCCCAGCAAATGCCGCGCCGATGGGGGAAGAGAAAAGGGGTGACAACTCCTTCACGGCTGATACCTCCCTCTGTATTCCGAGGGCCCTTATCCCCCGTTTTCTCACTCCTCCGCACAGGCAGGACTTGGTCAGCTGTTCCGGGTCCTCGACTAGTGCTCGGGTGGGTCGGCAGTTCCATCTTCTTTCTTTGCCGCGGTTGGCAATCCCGGTGTGCAGTCGTCTGTGGATCTGGAGGAGGTGGAGGTCAGGCCTCTTACCGGTGGCTATGAAGCTTGCTTCTGGGGTACATATTTTGTAGATCCTCTGTGGTCTTGGTCTTTGCCTCTTTCTTGCTGCAGCTGGGTTTCTCTGTGCTCTCAGGATTTCTTCCGTCAACGTGACTGGGCCTTCCTGAGTATAACGGTGCAACAACTGGGAACTGAAAACAAAGTAATACAGGTGAGTTAAACTTTCTTTATCTCTTTTGTTGTTTTTGTCCAGCCAATCTCTCCGAGGCTCTGAACGGTGGTTCCTCAGTCTCTTGGTTGTGAGACCTGGGAATGTCAGGGTTCCACGTTGGAGGGGGGTTTAGACCCACCGCTTTGGCTAGTCGGGTCATCTCTGCGGGGTGTCTGATAGCAAGGAACTTTCCGTTCCTGTTCACGATTAGTTTAAATGGAAATCCCCATTTATATTTGATGCCATTCTCTCTCATCATCGTGGTCAGCGGCTTCAGCTCACGTCTTCTATTGACCGTGATTTTTGCCAGATCATTGTAAACCTGTAGATGGTCATCTTGGAACGTGATAGGTTCCTTCATCCTGCAGGCCATCATTAAGTTTTCCTTGACCGCATATCTATGGAGGCGAACTATGATGTCCCTTGTTCTGTTTGGGTCGTCTGACCGCGGTCCAAGGGCGCGATGCGCTCTGTCCATTTCTAGGTCTTTGGCATCTAGATCATCACAGAGTGAAGAAAAAAAAGTCTAGGAGGTAAGGCTTCAGCTGGTCAGGGAGGACAGATTCAGGTATGCCTCGTATCCTGATATTCTGCCGCCTGTCGCGGTTTTCTTGATCCTCCCAGGCTATCCTTCAAACTGCTGACCTCCAGACCCAGTCTGAATATTTTGTCCTCCGCTGCCGTTTGCGCCTGCAGGGTCTCCACCAGTTTAGTTTCCAGAGCGGAGGTGCGCTCTGTCAGGCCTGTAATGTCTTGCCTCAGCTCCGTTACGGCCGCTTTCGGGTCGTTTTGGATCGATACATGTAATTTATCCAGCATGGATGTCATCAGATCCTGCATATATTCCCTGGTGAGGGTTGCTTCAGGGCTCTGTGTTTCTTCTCCTCGTTCTCGATCTAGGGCCTGCTCTTTCGAGCCGCGTGCGCTCGCTGAGCCGGTGCCATCTTGGATTTTAGGGGCCGCTTCGGTGCTCTCTTGCGAGGGGGAGAAAAACTTCGTTACCCCTTGAGCGGGCTGCGTTTTTTGTTTGCTCGACATTCCTGGTTGTTTGGTCATTCAAAGTGAACACTTTGGGGGTCGAAAATTGGGGGGGAAAGCACTATTAAATGAGATTATTCACAAGGGTCTGTGGAGCTCTCCTCTCACACGGCCATCCTCGCCGACGTCCTGAACACTCCCCCCTTTTTTTGTTTTTTAAATATATATATATTTATTTTTTACCAAATATAAACTGTAAAACCTTGTTTACTTAGGTAGTTTTATGTGAAATTTAAACTGCAGCATCAGAGTGGTAGGTGACATTAGCAGTACTGGTAATGTGGTTCATCGCAAGAAAGAATAAAACCAAGTTACTAAACTAGACACCTACCCTCTGACAGCACAAAGGTTGAAAGGAACATAACAATAGGACAAGGCTACCATTTACCAAAACACTGCTAATATTGCGTACAATGCCATGGGAGTCACACAGGGCAAGTGTTTTGTAAGACACTCTAAAAAGCAAATGAGTTAACGTTGCCCTCTGACATTTATAGGGGCTACTGGTGCCAGCCCCTGATGCTCTTTAATGCCACAAATTCATTAACACACGTATACACCCACAGACACACCAATGCACAGATTCAGAACATACATACTGTGTGAGACTGCACAATCTGGGTGCTACACTAGTCCATTTTTCAAAGATTAGTTAGGATCTTAAAACTAGCCCCCAGATTAATCAAGGTCCGCTATGGCTTAATTCCCCCGAACGCGCGTTAAATTGCATTGATTTAAATGGGAGATAGCAGTTGTCTGGTGTGTTAACCCGGTACGGGAGCTTTATGAAGAACCTCCTAAACCAGGCAACAGGGCTGTCCTGAGTCGTATGTTGCAGTGCTGAAGGCTGAATTATAAAGGAGTTCCTAGAATATTCTCTTTGTTGGCCATTTGTAAAGATGTCCACAAAAATTATTTAACAAACCCCCACACCAAAAAAAAAAAACCTGCAGGGGGATTTAATATTACATGTTCAGGATGATATATAGATCTCGAAAGCTCGCACAAATAAAAGCATTTCGTTAGCCACAGAACGGTATCATCTATTTATTTTTTTATTATTGAAGCTCGGCTAACACGGTACTGATTTATATATATATATATATATATATATATATATATATATATATATATATATATATATATATATATATATATAAAAGAGAAGAGAGCGCACCCCATAGTGTATAACTGTATATTTAATAAAGGGAGGAGGGGGGGGGGAGAAATCTCACTCACAAGGGTATGGAAGTTAAAAGCATGTCGTGAATAAATCACCACCACCCCCCCCCCCCCCCCCCTGCTCCTCCTCCTCCCTTTATTAAATATACAGTTATACACTATGGGGCGTGCGCTCTCTTCTCTTTCTCTTCTATAGATTCCATAGGATGTGGTTCATCCTCTCGAGAGCAGCCGGAGACCCCCTGCATTTAAGTCCAAAACACCTTTGACGAACTAAATCATAAAGGACTGTTTTTTCACTTCTTTATTCATATGTTTTATTTTTATACATTTTTATTATATGTCCCTTTTTGCACATATATGTACTGCGTTATTTTAAGTTATTTTATTGATATTATGTTTATTGTTTATTGTATTTTTTACATAGGCACTGATATTAATTACATTGTTATTTGTATTTACACTATATAATACTTATTTACCACCTATATACCATTTGAGGCGCTGCTTTTTCTTTTGTTTGTTAGTTCATATATATATATATATATATATATATATATATATATATATATATATATATATATACACACACACACACACACACACACACACACACACACACACACACACACACACACATATATACTTGCTTTTGTGCCAGGCTTCGCCCGGGGAATGTAATATTGAATACATCTCCCTGCCTCCCCCCCCCCCCCCTTCCTCTGCTGCTGGATGTAGTGCGGGGTGAGTGAGATTTTTCTCTGTGTGTGTGTCTCCCCCCGCTGCCGGAACATGTCCCCGGTTCTCGCTGCCGGCAAATTCTCTCCCCACACCCCCCCTGATGGTACATCTCCCTTCGCTGGCAGCAAATGAAAAAATGGGATGAGAGGAGGACTAAGTTTCAAAATGAAATGTATTACTAACAAACAATTGTCTCGCTCACACTCTTCCAGTCCTTTAAAGCAGTAACGTAAATAATCCAGAATCCCAATCGCAGGGGTAATGAGCAGATTACGGGACTGGGTCCCGGTCGAGCTGCAGATAAAACCCCCTCACGGTCTCGGTCGGCGTTCTTCTAGCTGCGTAGGACTTCCTCACCCTCTCACGGCATCTCTTCATGCAGCCTGTGCAGTAGGAAAATTTACAGTGCGTAGTCTCAGTCTCGACTAGATGGCTCTCTGGAAGACGTGAACTACAAATTCCACAATCCGACACGTTTCGCTAACAGAATTCGCTTCATCAGGGAATGGTAACCTCCTTTCAGTCTCTCATATTTAAAGTCTGAATGTTAATTGACTGGTTTGTCTGTTTATTCTCATTAAGCCACATTGAGTAGCGCACTAAACACAAACTTTTTGAACTCTTTGGACATGCCTACTGTGAAGGGTATTATTTTAGTGCTGCACCAGGTGTGCTAAACTCTTATTTCTGTTGCTGCTTATGTTACACATAGGGATTTCACCTTCTACTGAAGGCCAACCCGGAGAATTTATTTTTCCCTAACTTGGTGCGGTGGTGCTTCCCGGCATCCTGCTACCACTCCCCCTCCAACTGCAATGAACATGGCTGTGCGGCGTTACCATGACAATGGGACGTTACGTGACGTAATGACGCTACGCGGTGTCCTGTTGCCTTGTTCACTGCAGTTGGAGGAGGAATTGAAGGAGAATGTGGGAGACGCCTCTGCCGCAGCACGCCGCCACCTGGAGATTGACCTGTAGCCTGGAGGTAAGTGCCCAGAGTCTCCGGGTCAAACCAGGAGAGGTGGCAACCGTGGTTACACATGTCATTTTTGCTATGGTTAGTCCTGGTCCCAGCACGCAGTGTTGTGGTTAATCCTTACAGGCCCTATTGGTTACACAGTTGTGCCTTTAATGTTGCATTTTAAAGGTCAGTGTATGGCACTGCCTTGCTTCTAGATGATGCTAGAAGGGTCACCTGACATGTTGTGACCATATTGCAACTATTAATCTGCCCAATACCTGGGGTGGGGTTATATTCCACACCCAGGGTATAAACGGTTGGGATCAGCCATTTTGTTTCAGACCCCAACTCCAATCAGGAAGATCCCTATAATATCAGGAGGACTCCAGGGGGTATCCAGGCTCTCCAAGCCTGTAAGGAGGACACTTTTGTTATTTTCATTGCTAGGGCAAGTTTCCCAGTGTGAGGCCGCGCATATAGTGCTGGCGACGCGACCGATGCCGTCGCCACCTCGATAGTTGTAATTTGGTTTTTAGCGACGGTTGCCAATGACGTCACCAAAGGGGGCGGGCTGCGGTCTCCGATTGGTTTAGAGCCAGTCACATGTGGCGACTGTCTCTAAATAATCAAATAGTCCCGGCTACCAAGTTTTTTTTGCCGCTCCGTCGCCCTTATTATAAGCGCTGGTGACGGAGTCAATGTATTTGTTTTCGAGCGACGTTGCGTCGCAAGGCACTATAAGCGCAGCCTAAGGGGGGCACTTATGGACTCTAAAGTAGTGAGTAGTTCCTCATCTCAGGGTTTCAAGAGAAAGTCCCGGAGGGGTCTGCTAGGAGTTTGAGGGTAATCCCCTGATCTGTCGTGGGTAGGGCGAGAGGCTCTAGAGGAGAGTGAGCCATTACCAATCTCAGAGCAAGAGGAACCTGGAGTCCCCAGTCCCAGAGTACTGAAAAACTATTGTCACCATTGTTGTGTATGTATATATCATATATTGTAGATTATTTAGTATAATAGGGTAGTGCTACGGATAGTTTATTTTCAATCTTTAAACAATAAATGGTTTTCTGTTTACTAAGTGGCCTTCATATGTTCGGATTTTTAAAATTACCAATAAACACAAAAACATATAATACGTTACAGCAGTAAAAATGAGATACAGTGTGGGACAAATTCTAAAACAATTTATTTAAAATAAGAGCTTGTACAATTTAATGCCATTACCTAATCGCGCATTTGGCCGAGTATGTAACAATCATGAAAAATCACAAGATCTACTGATAATAAATGCAATCAACATTTCAGATGTGGGTGTTGTGAAGCACTTTATTTCCAGAGAAATCGGTATCACACTGCAAAACAATGAGTTGCAGACACTTCTGGCAGAAAAGAATGTATATTTGCATGTCTATATACAATTCATATTTATTTCACAATGTAAATTATTAGTTCATTCACCTCATCCAGTACTGAATGGTTTAAGCTTGCTAATTTCTCAAAACATTTAAAAATACCCTTTCCCACTTTGTATAGCCCATATATACAGAGCCGGAACAACTGTCCTGGCCATTCTGGGGGCCCCGCATGGCCGATGCCAGAAGTTGGGTTCCACCAGAAGTGGGACTCGACTTCTGTGATCGTACGCCGGCTGGGCCCTCCTGTCACTGCCGGCTGGGCCCTCCTGTCACTGCCGGCTGGGCCCACCTGTCACTGTCTGCTGGGCCCTCCTGTCACTGCCGGCTGGGCCCTCCTGTCACTGCCTGCTGGGCCCTCCTGTCACTGCCTGCTGGGCCCTCCTGTCACTGCCTGCTGGGCCCTCCTGTCACTGCCTGCTGGGCCCTCCTGTCACTGCCTGCTGGGCCCTGCGTTCCAGCTGCCAGAGGTACAGATGGCCAGCGGTAACACACCTCCAACTCAACAATCCAAGGGGCTCATGTCAGAACTTTGTCCTGGGTCCCTTAAAAGATATATATATCATACATACATATGTATGTATGTAATGATCAACTCTACACACAAATAAAATACATTCATACAAAATGACAAAAAACACTCACCTACATTGACCCATTACCGCAGGAGTCCTAAACGTCCATTGTAGGAATACATGTGCTCTACTATCCCATTTATTTGCTCATTTGCTGCTGTTATTTGGTATTACTGTCATTAAGAATTCCTAAATGGCAGCCTAAATATTATATTATAGTTTAATAGTATAAATATGATAGTTTTCTTACAGTGGCAAGTATTGATGTAAATATGTGCACTTTGACGATGTAAGTTAAAGGCTGACACCCTTTAAATTGAATTCCTTGTCCTTTAAAAAAAAAAACAGAAAAACGTTTATTTAAAACATATTAACATTAATGACTGTTAAAAAAAAAAAGTACAACAGGGAGTCGTAAATCTCTACATTGCCACTTTTTGGTGATTTTTTTTACATAGTTCAGGCTCTTGGTATAATAGACATTAATGTCATTTCACATCATTTTTAGGTGATAGGAAGATACAATGTAAGTAAACTGTCTAGCAGCAGAGCCTCTTCTATTACTGCTGATACAGCTCTGCTAAAGAAACTCCATTTTAAACGGAAACTTTTATTTAACACCTGTTACCAAATGTTCCCTGACTGCAGCCCTGTAAAACCCTTGGGCAGTCGGTACGCTAGATGGAACATTGGATTGAGAGACGCAGAACATGGCGGCAACACAGAGGAAAACCAGGAAGTCTATTACTTAGCTCGATTTGTGTGTAAATATATATATATTAGTGTTGTTTTATATATATTAAACACACAAACGTGTTACCGTACAGAACATGAAAATATTCAGATTAAAGTTTTCACTTAGGTTGGGTGTATTCTGCCTTTAAAACAGTACAGCCAGGTACAGAGCTAAGTTTACTTACCCTGTTGGTTAGATACAGAGGTAGCTGATGTTATTTCACCCCTGATAGCATGTTCAGGCACGAATTGGCGCATTGCGGTTAGCAAATCATGTGATTTGGCAACTCGCGGCTGTATTGCAAATCACCCTACAACGCAAATTGACCGGTAAAACCTGTGATTTGCGGTAACGTCAAATCGCGTGATAACGGGTGAAATAACATCTGCTACATCTAGCAGCAATCCGCATAAAAAGAAAAATGCCTTTTTTCTTACCATTGCAAAGTCCGTTTGCTGCTGTTTTAAATTAAGTAGAAATAGCCGTGTTAGTCCAGGTGCGATAGTGCAGAGTAAAGGAGTACTTCAGTATTAGGTGGTACCTTTTTTTTATTTGGACTAAATTTATATTTTAAGACAACATTTTGAGAGTTCTCTCTCTTCCTCGGGTCAAGGAATTGCTTCAATTGTTAGCCCAAATAAAAAAAAGATATGACCTAATACGCATGTACTCATTTACTGCTATTAATAGTAACTCTGCCCCTTTTGATTCTGGCGATATAAGATGCTGAAAATGAATATAAATACTATATACTGTATATCATATAAGCATCGTATCACATGGATTTGAAGAAAAACAAGACACAATGTCATTTTGCTCTTTGATTTCTGTCGAGAACGTGTTATGTATTCACTGCTTATTGTCTCATTTTCTTTTGAGTTGACCTAATGGTCAAAGAACTTACCCACAGCCCAAACAAGTTATTAATGAGCAATCTTTTACTTTAGGCATGAAATCCACCGCAAATGTGTCCTTGTTCTGTTAAATGATAACATACAGTGTCCTACATTTAAAGGACTACATGAAAGTTAAGGGTAGTCAACTCCCAAGAGCTACCAACAGGTCAGGTTTTCAGGATATCCCTGCTTCAGCACAGGTGGCTCAATAAGGCTTAGTCTTGGACTGAGCCACTAGTGCTGAAGCAGGGATATCCGGAAAACCTGACCTGTTGGTAGCCCGAGGACTGGAGTTGGCTACCCCTGATGTAAGTTGTCTTAAAACAGCAGTCCACGCTGCTTGATTTTTTTCTTTCTTTTTTGGATGGAAGGGTATTAGAATTGTAATCACCTGATGATGGGGAGTCCGCTCGCTAGAGACCATCGGCGACTCACCGTCCTTCGGGAACCCCCCAACTTTCAAGATGCAGCTAATTGTATCCACAAATGGCCAGTGAAGGCTTGCTGCGCTGGTGGCTTTTAGAACACAGTAACTTAATCGGAAGATGATGTTCCAATTTCCTACCAGTGACCCCGCAGCCATATAAAAACTCAAATATCTCGGGACCTGGGTTTCCCAGGGAAAAGGTGGACCGCGGTTAAGTTAAATAAAAAAATTAGATAAGATAGGGATTGCTGCATTAAGTTGAAAGTAAATTCTTTTTGGTATATTCAAACTACCTCATTGAATATAGTCAAATGCGAGGATCACATTCTAATCATTTACAGTGATAGAAATTGCAACTTAATATATGCCACAGAAACTCAAATCATGGCCGACATTAACAAACCCTGTGCAGCTCAGATAGAATCATTTTATGATAAATTCACAACATACACAATACTTTAAACTAGTGATGTACCGGGTAGCCCAGGCCATATTTTCAGTATCCGGAAATTAGCTGGACCCAGCACCGAGTGCTGCCGTCCTGCTCTGCTCCCACAGTCCTCTTCCTCTCTCACCCCTCTCCTCCTCAATTACCCCCCTCCTCCGGGGCGGCAAGAGAAGACAGAGAGCAGCAGGAGCAGGGCAGCAGAGGAGGAAGACTTCAGGCGGGTGGTGGCAGAGGAGGAGGACATCAGGTGGGAACTAGCAGCAGAGGAGGAGTATGTTGGGTATTGGCAGCGGGAGAAGAGGTCAGAGGATCGCAAGAGCAGGGCGGCTGGGTCGGAGCGTGTTGTAGCCGCAGCAGACAGTGGAAGTCAGTGGACACTTCCCAGTCGGACGCGCTCCTCCCCGGACATCCTGCTCGGCTGCCCTGCTCCGCTCCAGCAATCCTCTGACCTCTTCTCTCACCACCTGACGTTTGCCTCCTCTGCCGCCTGATGTTATCCTCCTCTTCTTCCGTCACCGGACGTCATCCTCCGCTACCGCCCACCGCCGTCCTCCTCCGCTGCTGCTGTTGCCCTGAGCTTACCCGCCGTCTTCCGACGCCTCCCAAACTTACCCAGCCGGGTACCCAGGTACTCAGCTGCGTAATTTTTCTTTGCTTTTCCAGGTACCCGGTACAATGTATTTTTTAATACCCATTCCATCACTACTTTAAATCGTATTGCAGCAGCCGGAATACTGCTGGAAGCAACCAGTACATACAATGTTGCATTATACACTGCAATTCATTACACCTATTGGGTGAGGAGGTAGCCTTATATTGTGGATTCTGGATTAGGTTTTAGAAAACGTCTGCTCTTTCTTTTGGTTTAAACCGACCTCTCACACCTGGTGTATCTGCAGGTTTATATACCTGTAGCATCATTTTTTGATTTGTATTTAAAGAGTTGATGTCTTGATATTACAGGTCATGATCCATCCTAAGGCGATGCAACGTCGCGGCAAAACAAATGTATTGCCGCCATAGCGTGTGCTTATAGTAGAAGCAACGCGACAGAGCGACGGCTTGGTTGCGATCGCTGGAAGTCAAGTTAATTTGATTCTTCCAGCGACCGCAGCGTGACGTCACAGCGCTGTCGTCGGCACTATAAGCGTAGCCTAATACAGGAGTGGCCAACTCCAGTCCTCAAGTGCCACCAACAGGTCAAGTTTTGACGATATCCCAGCTCAGTCAAAGATAGCCACTGATTCAGCCATCTGTGCTGAAGCAGGGATATCCTTAAAACCTGACCTGTTGGTGGCCCTTGAGAACTGGAGTAGGCCACCCCTGCTGTAAAGGATATACAGTATGGAGAGTTCTAATATCAATGTTTCAAACACAGTATATGTAATGTTGTCTCTGCAATAGAGGTTTAAGCTGTGTACATTTGTCTACCATTTTCTGCTTCTATCAGCATTTCTGGTGCGATGGAAAAAGGTTAGTGGGTCCCTAACATAATCCTAGTAAGGGATAAGAACTTGCACCTTGACACAACAGAGAATCAGAGATCACAGACGGTCATCTATGTGATGTTCAGAAGATATCCACCTCTCCCAATTGACTTTGTAGATAAGGCACAACATTGCAGAGTAGTAGAGACACACAGGCTGTGACTACTTGCTGAAGTCTTGGCAATGTAACTTTGAGGTGATACGGAATAGGAGCTTGATGTATCTTGATGTAATATTCAACTCTTGCATAGCTTGTACATCCAAATTCTCCCAAAATATGCCACCTGTACAAAGGAGTCCATATCACTGACATGAAGAATTTGGACAAAGGGAAGAGGCTTTATTCTTCATTATTGGTTGCATCTAAAAAATAATATTAAACAGCAAGTTAAATCGTACCTGAAGTATTTCATTTTATCACAGGTTTAATACACCCACCTGATGCATGTTCTTCCCTCTTGCATACAGTATGCATTTTTTAATTAATACACTTAAATGTATGTACATGGAATTCAAGTGATTCAAAATCCATGGTTGTCTGTTAAATCCCATTTACACATCCAAAATTGATTCTGTGTCATTCAGTATCCATTTTGTTTCCCCAGACTCTATTCAGACTGAACTGAGAAATACTGTGTAATATAAGAAAAACACATTTAAGGGGAATAATTGATTTGTAGAAAAGTTAGAACAAGTGAATTGTTTATAGTACATTTTGGGTACAAGATGAAGACTGTCCAAGGCCAAGATAGGAGTATAGGGTTTGTGCCCTGACTTTTCCAAGGATTGTTTATTTGTATTATTGTTGTTTCATGCTACTGTATCAAGCCATGTATAGGTTACATGAATAGCTAGGATTTAGTGTATGAATCTGTTTTTAGAGTAGATACGTCAGAACATAAAGAATGAATGAACCAACAATACCATTGAGCAATCTAGAATGCTCCGTTCTCCATCCATAGTATGTTTTTATTGTAATTTAGCCTTACGATAAATAAATGAACTACTACGAGATCTATTTTTGGATATTTCATTTGATATTGAAAAAGAAGAAACGCCCGATTGACCTTCTTCATCTTCATCATCTTTGATCAATCTTTCGTATTATTTTGAATGTACTCCTACTGTCTCCGTGCATTTGGTGCAAGTCTCTCATGGAATTTACATAGAGGCAAGATTAGTAACATCTAAAACACGAGTGGTAGAATACTTTTATAGAAAATAATGTGACGTGAATCCCTTTTTATAGTCTATTGTTTTTGTGTTCTCCCACTGATGTGTCTGTTCATTTCTTGTTGATAATGTAGCGACGCATAATCATCCTTATTCTTAGGGTTTGTAACGTTTCACCTGCATAAAGTCCTGTGTTCAGGGCCGTCTTAACGTATGGGCACGCTGGGCAGTTGCCCGGGGGCCGCACAGCATAGGGGGGCCCCACGCGCCCGGCCCATGCATGCCCACCAATACTCTCCCCCCGCCCGGCACCCTGGCTCCGCTCGCTCTCCGCCCGCCCGGCACCCCGGCTCGCGTCACAGCCGCTTGCAGCCTAGCAGTGCAGCACTTCCGGTGCCTGCTGCTGCTAGTGGGCGCGTGGGAGGCTGGGAGCGACAGTGTGGGCAGGGCCCCGTGCACTGCTTTGCCCGGGGTCCCCTAATGTTGTTAAGATGGCCCTGCCTGTGTTGGGGCATTTTCACATGATCTGATAGATCACATTAGAAAAATGACAGCAAAAGGAGTCCAGGATTTTGTAGCCTTGATGTGTTTGTGGTGTTACTATTATGTTTGTACGTGTGCGTTAGCAGGGGAATGTGGCACAAGGAGCTACTCACAATGAGTTGACCCAGGTTGGGTGGTCACCCCCAATTCAATTATAATTATTAAATGATAAAATGTTGCACATGCATTTGGGTTTGTGTATCTCTGTGCATCATTGTTAACCTGAGCTAGGCAACAGAAGAATGATAATGAAAGATCCGCTCATTATCTCTCCTACAACTTTTTGTGTCACCTGAATGATAATGAAGTGGCCGTTCACTCTCCTATCAACATACCGATTTCTGTTTCTGCAGCATCCAGAGAGTGTCCTGTTTCTTCCTCCTTTGTTTCTGCCCCCTCACTTGCTATCTCTTCCTGCATCTCAGCTTCCACCGCGTCTCTAATCTCACCTGGACACAGTCACCATGGAGATATAATTAGAATGGTTAGGAGTATGCACAGCACTGCAGGACCGATGATGAGCTACGTGACAACACGCTCTATACTAAGTGACGTAAACATCCACTCAAACATACTTTGCTTCTAGAAACCACCTCAAACAAATGAACGTCACGAACAGACATAAGGCTCTATGCGCAGGAGTGGGCAACATGATATATACATCAAGGTTCTTCTGCCCCTAAAATAGCGGCATATAATCTATTAAGATATAACCTCTCCCTATAACTCCTATTACCCCATATAACAGCTTCCTAAACACATCCCTCTCCTGATCTCTACCCCCCTCTGTGCTGGTCTCTCTCCCCTCTCTCTCTCTGTGCTGATCTCTCCCCCTCTTTCTCTCTGATAATGTCTCCCCTTCTCTCTATCTCTGTGCTGATCTCTCTCCCCCCACTCACTCTGTGCTGATCTCTTCCCCACTCTCTGTGCTGATCTCTCTCACTGCCCCTCTTTCTCACTGTTCCTCTCTCTCTCTCTCACGGTTCTCCTCGACCCTCTGTCTCTCTATTCTCCTCCTCTCTCTCACTGTTCTCTCTCCTCTCTCTCACTGATCTCCCCCTATCTCTCTCTCAATTAAGCCCGATCTCTCTCACTGTTCTCCCCCCATCTCTCTCACTGTCCTCCCCACTCTCTCCCCCACCTCACCACTCACTATCCCTGTCATTTCCCACTCAGCATCTATTCCTGCTCCTGTATGCTCAAGTTACAGGATGAAAGGAGGAAGGTACTGGGTAGAGAGGATGTTGGGGGCATGTGTATCATTTCTTGATACATATGTTACAATTGTTTTGCCCCAAAATTACACCACTTTTGCCTTGATATATAGCACCCATAGAAATTGACTGCAGATACGAACCACTGGGACAATAAAGTCTGCCCATTATCCTTTTTGCTGTGAAGCCTCAAACCCAATTAGATCATTTGCTTTTTTATATTTTGAATATACTTTTATTTATACCAAACCGTATTTAATTATTTCTCTATATTAGCCCCCACCACCTATGTTGGGAAGATAATCCATGAATCCACTACTCCTTCTGTGAAGGATATATTCCTCACATTTCCCCTAGATTCCAGCCAGAGCACAGGGTGTATGACCTCTTGTTCTAGCACTGCTCTTTCTTTCAAGAATATGTTTCATTTAGTCATCTGTGCACTATAAATACCATGTGTAAAACAGTCTCTAAAAAGGAGCAATGATAAATATCTGTGCTCAAAACACGGTATATGTGACCAAATAACAAGAAAATATATATCTGGATAGTCTGAGACACATTTTATCCTGAAACAGGCTAAATAAAGATTGTACAGAAAACCTTCCAGAGAATGTTGTTACTTTGGAAGCATTAAAAAGCTTAGGAAAAACTCATAAAATACTTACACTGGTGTCAGTCACTCATTTTTAATCCATTCAACACAACACTACCATTAGTTCACGTGTATCCATATTGAGGCCACCCCATAAAATAATGAAATTGAAAAAGGGTAATAAAAAGTAGTAAAAAATCCACAGGTTTTATATGTTCCTATCTCATTTAAGGGGAAAATGCAAAGTCAAGAACAAAAAAAAAAAAGATAACATTTTATAAACGGTTTCTCATGAAAAGAAATGCGGGGTAAAGATAAAAGATAATGCTATTAAATGTCTAATTCCTGTTACAAGAGAATTGTGGGCTTTCAGAATCACTCAAGTCCTTTCTTCAACCTGCCTGAAGAAATGACCTGAGTGGTTCTAATACTGTATCTGCAAGGTTACCTTCAAAAGGCCTGAAGAAGGGCACTGTGTGGTTCTGAAAGCGTGCCATTTTAGAGACCTCAGTTAGCCATTCATGGTATAACGTTTTTTTCTTCTGTTTTTATTACAGGAGATTTTTTTCTGTCTAATGTATGGGCTACCACAGTAGCATCCTATATTTGGGATGGTGAATTCGATCACAATAAGAGTTTCATAAATGCAGTAGGAAGATGTGCACGTGTCAATGTTGTAAAAGATGTTGTCACGGTAACTTATGACAAGATATAACAAACACCAAATATCTGGGTTGAACTGAACGAGGCTTAGATATAATAAAATATATTTATTCCTTAAAAAGGTGAACACAGCAATATAGTACAATTAACAGGCAAGAAGGTAACACTTCCTTAGGGTTGGGGAATGGAGAAGTATCAGCTAGCAATTCTCCAGCAATCCGGTGACATTCAAGGTGAAATCAGAAGAACAACAAGAACTGTAGGGTTGACACAGTTTATATACCTTTGTAACCCTATTCTTAACATTGAACAGACTATTGGTGAACAATTATCTGTATCCAATCCCTAACGTGGAAACACAGTTTAACCCATGCCCCCCAGCTAGTTAGCCCATGCGTACTTGGACTCCGAGGATCTTATTTCTGTAGCCCCATAATTAAATCAGGGGCGACGACCAGTCTACCAGATGAAGTATCTGGCAGGATCTTCATTGTTTGAAGGTGTAGATATAACACTTACAAACCAATCCAGTCAGAGTCTTTTGATCAGTACTTGGTTCCTAGACTTTGGGCCGCCCCCCTGACCATTTGCATTCCTTTGTGTGAAGGAATCTGCGCGGGTTTTTATCCCCGCCTTGGAATACAATATTAAAGTTAAAAAACAGACATATTAAAATATCCGGTTCCGTTAGGTCCAGCAGGTCCAAACTTTCCAGATCTTACTGCCGAAACTGGGACATCATATGATCCAAGTTTCAGCCTGCTGCGACCTTCAGAACCGGAGATACACAAATACCACTTAAACCGTTTCATACTTTAACACAAAATTCTCCGCTGTAAAATAAATCAGTTTGTCACTAAATCCCCATTGTGGTGCAGACACTGACATTATAATGAAACTTGTGAACAGGGGGAACATACATTTTCCTGACGTGACAAGGTGTAAGCCACATTCCTGGACCGCAGTCCAGTTATCCCCTTGCCTCCCTGGTGAGGTCAGGGGGTGGCCATATGGGGTGCAACCCCTTTAATACCAGAACAACCCCCTCTCCCTCTACACCTCCCCTTCTTAATGGGTGACCTGTGGCCCACTGGCACCCTTACCGAACTCAGTCTCAGAGGGATAGTCCTGACATGAAAGTCCATCAGCATTGCTGTTTTCACTACCCTTTTTGTGCTGAATAGTAAACTCAAACTCTTGCAAGGCCAAGCTCCACCTTAGCAACTTGGTATTCTCCCCTGATGCCCTCTGCAGCCAACTCAGGGGGTTGTGGTCTGTGAGGACCGTGAAAGCCCTTCCATACACATAGGGCTGGAGTTTTTTGAGTGCCCACACAATGGCCAAGCACTCTTTCTCAATGGTGGCATAGGCCACTTCTCTGGGGAGTAGTTTTCGGCTGAGGTACACCACAGGGTGCTCTCTACCGTCGTCCCCCTCTTGGCTCAACACAGCCCCAATGCTATAGTCCGAGGCATCAGTCTGTATAAGGAAATGTTTGGTATAGTCCGGGACAGCCAGTATGGGGGCCCCAGCAAGCGCAGTTTTCAGTGCCTGGAAAGCAGTTTCACAGGCAGGAGTCCAGGCGATAAGCACAGGCAGTTGCTTCTTAGTCAAATCAGCTGGGGGTTTGGCCACGGCGCTGTACTGTGGGACAAACTTCCTATAGTACCCTGCGGTGCCCAAAAATGCCATGACCTGTTTCTTGGTTTTTGGAACAGGCCACTGATCTATGGCTTCTACCTTGGCTGGCTCTGGTTTGAGGTGCCCTCCACCCACCCTGTGCCCTAAGTACAGGACCTCTGCCATCCCTACCATACACTTAGTGGGTTTCAAGGTAAGCCCAGCCTCCCTGATCCTATCCAGCACCGCAGCTACATGTCCTAAGTGGGAGTCCCAGGAATTACTGAAGATAGCGATGTCATCTAAGTAAGCCCTGGCATAGCTATGCATCCCTTCCAGTAACCTATTGACCAGGCTTTGGAAGGTAGCCGGGGCATTCTTCATCCCAAATGGCATCACCAAAAACTCATAGAGGCCACTTGGAGTGATGAATGCTGACTTCTCCCTAGCCTCCAGGGTCAAGGGAATTTGCCAATAGCCTTTGCTCAAATCCATAGTGGTCAGATACTTTGCCCCCCGCGAGTTCATCCAGTAACTCATCCATGCGGGGCATGGGGTAGGCATCTGACACCGTCCCAGCGTTGAGCAAGCGGTAGTCCACACAAAACCAGATGGTCTTGTCCTTCTTAGGGACTACAACTACCGGGCTTGCCCAAGGACTCTGGGACGGAGTAATTACCCCTAGGGTCAGCATCTCCTCTATCTCCCTTTCCATACTGGTCTTGACCTCTGCTGACACCCTATAAGCGTGCTTATGCAGAGGCTGCAGATCCCCTGTGTGCACTGGGTGTTTTGTGAGATGTGTGGTCCCTGGCATGTCAGTGAAGAGGGCCTTAAATTTAGCTAGCATGTCCCTGGCTTCCTCCTGCCTAGCACTCAACTGTGCCCCTATCTCTACCTGCTCCACAGTGTTTCCCTGCCTAGCCTCTCCAAGGAGATCAGGCAGAGCATTGCTCACCAGATCCTCCAGCAGTGGGCTACAAATGGCCAGCACTGCTCCCATACTCGGTGCCCTGTATTCCTTCAGCATAGTAACGTGATATGTCTTATGCCTCTCAGGCTCTACCTGTACAACGTAGTTGTAGTCATTCACCTTTTGGATGACCGGGTACGGTCCCGACCAGGCAGCCATCAACTTGTTCTCCCGAGTGGGTTTGAGAACAAGCACCTGCTGTCCTGGGATGAATTCCCTGCTACGGGCATTCCGGTCATACCATTGCTTTTGCTTGGTCTGAGCGGCCCTGAGGTGGTCCTGGGCCACCCCCATGAGCATCTCTAACCGGTCTCGGAGATCTACTACATACTGGATCACTTAAGCATCAGTAGCAGTAGCCTCCCCTTCAAATCCCTCATGGAATAGATCCAGAGGTCCACGTACCCTGCGGCCATATAGTAGCTCGAAGGGGGAGAAGCCTGTAGATTCCTGCGGTACCTCTCGGTAGGCAAACAGCAAGTGCTGTAAATTAACCTCCCAGTCTTTCCCCTCCGCCTCTATAAAGGTCCGAAGCATCTGCTTCAGGGTACCGTTAAACCTCTCACATAATCCGTTTGTCTGGGGATGGTAAGGGGTAGTGCGCCGGTGCTGTACACCGCATGCATCCCAGAGACAATGTAACAGTTCACTCATGAACTGCGACCCCTGATCGGTTAGGATCTCACTAGGGAAACCTACCCTAGAAAAAATGTTCAGCAAAGCTGCTGCCCCTGTCTTGGCATCTATGGTGTCAAGCGTTACCGCCTCAGGGTACCGGGTGGCAAAATCCACCACCGTGAGGATGTAGCGCTTCCCTGACATGCTAGGAATCATAAGGGGTCCTACAAGATCCATTGCTACTTTCTGGAAGGGTTCCCCTATTATCGGTAGGGGTTTCAGGGGTGCCTTCACACGGTCGCCCGCCTTACCCACTTGCTGGCAGGCATCACAAGAGCGGCAGAAATTGCCCACATCTCGAGATGCCCCCGGCCAGTAGTAACGCTGTAATAACTGGGCTCGCGTACTGTTGACCCCCTGATGTCCCGCTAACGGAATAGAGAGCTACCCGTGACAGTTGCTGTCGGTACCCCTGGGGCCCTACTAGCTGTCGCTTACCGGTCAATCCCTCCTCTATCCCTTGGTTCCCTTCTTCTCTATACAGGAGTCCCTTATACCATAGGCAGTGCTCAGTGCCTTCCCCTGCCTGAGATTCGGACGCCCGAAGTCTCACGCCGGCCAGGGTAGGGTCTGTCTTCACTGCCTCCCTAAACTGGGCTTCTAATTCTGGCCACCCCCCAGTCATGTCATTGTCCGGAGAATGGGGAAGCGTGAGGGGAAACAGTAAGTCAGTCTGTGGTTGCAACTGATCCTGGCTTACCTGCCCGGGCTCCTCTGCGCCCTCCGCTAACGTTGGTCCCAAAGGCTGGGGGACTGGCGCCGCCACCATTGCCGCTGTCTGGCTCCGGGTAACCGCCGCCACTGCAGCGGGTTTGGGCACTCGGTCGTAGGTGCTGGTCATCGGACCCAGATTGTTGCCAAGAAGAACTTCAGCATCCAAACCGGGTAAAAACCCCACCTCCCGCACACCCTGGCCCTCCCCCCAATCCAAAAAGATTCTGGCCACTTGCAGGAAACGTGGCTCTCCGTCGGCCACAATGATCTGTATCCCAGGGCCTGGGAGTAATTCCTCTGGCCGGACCATATCAGGTCGGACCAGGGTCACTGCAGCTCATGAATCTATCAAGCCAACTGCTTGCCGGTCACCGACTGTGTCTGGGGTGAGATGTCTGCTCCGGCCGTCCGTCTGCTGCAGGTCCGCGCTGAGATGTCCTCCGCTCCTGGCTGTAGGCACCGATGAAACCGGGACAGGTGTGGCATGGGACGTCTCGCTGGGAGTTGGTTCCATGCCCGGTTCGGAGTCTTTGGTTGAAGCCACCCGCACGCGGGCTACCGGCTTCGCAGCTGGGATGCATTGCCCCTGATGGGGTCCGCCGGAACGCAGGGGTTCCGGGCAATCTGGTCTGATGTGAGCACGGTGGTTGCAGTTGTAGCACCGGCGCTCGTGCCGGAGCTCCCCCGCCTTCGGTGGACTGCTGCCCGCAGGCGGCCTCTGAGTCTATTGGGGGGTATTGGCAGACAGTTTTTGGCCGGGGCCGCCGCCACCGCCGCCTTGGCTACTGCTTTGGCGGGCATCAGGGCTCGGCTAGCCACATAGTCGTTTGCAAGCCTCGCCGCCTCCTGGTAAGTCTTGGGCTTCTTGTCGTACACCCAAGCCCTCACTGCCGGCGGGCACTGCTGCATGAGCTGCTCCTGAAAGATGAGGTCCAGCAGGCGTTGGTAAGTCCGTGCCTCATAGCCCTCCACCCAGCATATCCCGTACAAAGCCATGTGGGTCACGTAGGTAACATAGGACTCCAGTGGCTGCCTCTCTTCCTGCCGGAATTTACCCCGGTAGGCTTCAGGGGTAAAACCGTATTGAAACAATAACAGTTCTTTCAGATGTTCATAGTCATCAGCATACTCATCTGGAAGCGCCATCATCGTCTGCTTAGCCAAGCCGGACAGTAAGGGGTCCAAACGTGCAACCCTATGCTGGGGAAGCACTTTGTACCGCCGACACTGTGTCTCAAAGTTCTTTAGAAAACTGTCGATCTGATCAGTACCTTCCACGGACTTGGTGAGACTGTGCTGATCCAGTTTGAGTTCATCTTTGTTGGGTTGGACAGGGCAATAAGCGGGTCTGTTCACTGCCATAGTGATAAACTTCAGCCGCTCCTCCGGTGTCCCTCTGTCACCCCATGCAGTAATCAGTGCCAACATTTCAGGGGTGAACGGACTGGTAGCCACAGCAACCAGTACTCTTCCTGTTGCACTGCTCCCGGGAGGTGCACTCGTTCCCTCCCCGAGATTCCGCCGCCCGGCACTGGGTTCCTTCCCTGATCTCCGGGTGGCTGTATAAGGGCAAGCTGAGCCGTATCCTGAGGCTCTGCAAGCCGGGCTTCATAGTCACCAATTGCGTCAACCATGTCTGGGACCTCCTGGTTCTCATAGGGCAGTCCATATTCACGGCACTTGTCTTTTAGCTGAGCTCGAGTCCTCATGTTGGATGAGCCTTCAGCCTCGCTCATGTTTCACGATCGCAGCAGTGAGGTGGTGTTACAACTTGTGTTAACTGTTGCACTACTGTGTGTTCAATATCTTTAGTCCCAGGAACTTGCAATTCCCTTCGAGTTCCCGCTATATTACAGGGTCCCGCAGTTTACTGTAATACAGGTTCAGTTCAATCCCGCCGCTGCCACCAGTTAATTATATGCTTGTCACGGTAACTTATGACAAGATATAACAAACACCAAATATCTGGGTTGAACTGAACGAGGCTTAGATATAATAAAATATATTTATTCTTTAAAAAGGTGAACACAGCAATATAGTACAATTAACAGGCAAGAAGGTAACACTTACTTAGGGTTGGGGAATGGAGAAGTATCAGCTAGCAATTCTACAGCAATCCGGTGACATTCAAGGTGAAATCAGAAGAACAACAAGAACTGTAGGGTTGACACAGTTTATATACCTTTGTAACCCTATTCTTAACATTGAATACAGACTATTGGTGAACAATTATCTGTATCCAATCCCTAACGTGGAAACACAGTTTAACCCATGCCCCCCAGCTAGTTAGCCCATGCGTACTTAGACTCTGGGGGTCTTATTTCTGTAGCCCCATAATTAAATCAGGGGCGACGACCAGTCTACCAGATGAAGTATCTGGCAGGTTCTTCATTGTTTGTAGGTGTAGATATAACACTTACAAACCACTCCAGTTTGATGCTTCTCCACCCTCAGGTAAACAGTCAGAGTCTTTTGATCAGTACTTGGTTCCTAGACTTTGGGTCGCCCCCCTGACCATTTGCATTCCTTTGTGTTTTGGAATCTGCGCGGGTTTTTATCCCCGCCTTGGAATACAATATTAAAGTTAAAACACAGACATATTAAAATATCCGGTTCCGTTAGGTCCAGCAGGTCCAAACTTTCCAGATCTTACTGCCGAAACTGGGACATCATATGATCCAAGTTTCAGCCTGCTGCGACCTTCAGAACCGGAGATACACAAATACCACCTAAACCATTTCATACTTTAACACAAAATTCTCCGCTGCAAAAAAAATCACAGTTTGTCACTAAATCCCCATTGTGGTGCAGACACTGACATTATAATGAAACATGGGAACAGGGGGAACATACACTGGCGACACACTTTATTCGTGCTCGGCTAGTCCCACGAATTCGGGTATACCCGGGTGTATTGAGGTTTGTGACTGTTTTCTGCCCGAGTGCATTGAGGTATTTTCCAGGCAGGGATTGAAGCATTTTATTCCCGCTGGCTGCAATACTGCACAGTATATATATATATATATATACTGCATTACAATTCATGAATTTATGCCATCTGGTAGACACGGAAGCATTGCAGCCTATTAAATCCTAATCATTATCATTTAACAGATCAGCCGCCCGTCAGCCAGGCATGAACCCAGGCTGGGAAGGCAAATGCAACGGGGCTTGTCAGAGGTGAGGAGCGGCGCATTCCAGGTATCTGCCAGGTACATACTGGGTATTTGCTCGAATAAAGTGTGTCGGTGCAGTACATTTTCCTGACATGACAAGGTGTAAGCCACATTCCTGGACCGCAGTCCAGTTAACCGCTTGCCTCCCTGGTGAGGTCAGGGGGTGGCCATATGGGGTGCAACCCCTTTAATACCGGGACAACCCCCCTCTCACTCTACAGATGTGTTGCGTGGATGAGCCCGAACCTGCCGGTCCTCAACCAGATAAAAACAAGAATCTGGTATTCTCTTAAAATGGAAAAACTTACTGGGATTCTGAGAGATTCCTGCTCGAAATTCCAGAAAGTATGGCAGCCATGGCTGATTTATGAGAGTCTCAACACGCAGGGACACTCCCCCCATAAACCAGTCCAATAACCTACAATAATGACCCACTCCACTTTCTGCTCACCCAAGGAGACAGCTAACCAAATAAGTATAAGGGTATAAGGTACAGAGGGTTATGAATGTATTTGAAATGTGTGTGTGTGTGTGTGTGTGTGTGTGTGTGTGTGTGTGTATATATATATATATATATATATATATATATATATATATATATATATTTACTTACTTGTGCCAGCGCTCATTCATTGTGTATTTTTTTTTATGTAATATTTGCTCATCTGGAATGTTGCCCCATTACCCCCCCCCCCTCCCCCCCTCCTCTGATTTCTATTGCCCCCCCCCCCACCCACAATTTTGGAAACTCAATAAAAAAATGTAAGTATAAAAAAAAGACAATGGCTGCATGTGAGTCTTTAGAGTTGTAATTATGTGTTTCACCTGCTTAGAAGAGCAACATTCCAAAATGTATTAAGAAGTACAC
Source organism: Ascaphus truei (assembly GCF_040206685.1). Taxonomy (NCBI): domain Eukaryota; kingdom Metazoa; phylum Chordata; class Amphibia; order Anura; family Ascaphidae; genus Ascaphus; species Ascaphus truei. Next base: position 67,450,510 of record NC_134484.1, read on the forward strand.
TTTGCTGTTTTAGAGTAATACATCTACCAGTAAGTTTTAGAGTAATTTACCAGTAAGCTTAAATAAGAAATAGAGAATAGGGAGTGTGTGCTGTACCATTAAACTATGCACTGTTTCCTAATATCTTTCTTTTTTTTTACTGTAAAAAGGCTCTGTAGTGGATGGGTTTCATCTTGCCATTGAAGTAGGTAAATTTAGTTTGACTTTCCAGTGTCAATCCCTTGTGACTTTGAGCAAGCCATGTTGCCATTTTTTCTGTACACAAGCCATCAAAAAAAATATTCTAGGAGGGTGTAAGTGTTGGGACCTTTGTTTGTATTCTATATACACAAGAGAAATGCATTGGTATTGTTATAATACGCAGAAAAGCCCACCACACTCAGAAATGATAAACTATTTTGCTGCTGGAGGGCAAACAGCAAAATTGTAACAAAGGTATCCATTCCCTTCTAGTAGCAAAGGTTTAAAAACATATATTTGTATTTTCTTAAGACATTTTAGATGTACTTTTCTCGCAGGTTTTAAAAAAAACATTTTTTCAAGCCTCTCTCTTATTTAGTGCCTTTCCATGTATTAAAAAAAAATCCTTGAAGGTTACCTTCAACCAACGCACTGTCTTCATGAGGGTTTACTTCTGTGCTATTCTTTGCATCTTCTGATTCTTCACCATCTGCTGGTCCACAACTGGTATCACAACCTTCTGATGCTGGCAGCAGGCTGTCTGATGCTTCTAATTCTACTGCTTCTATGGCTTTAACTTCTTCCTCCACTGGTGGAATTGGTGTAGTCCCATTTGCTGGCACTTCATTCTCTGTGATTGGTATTAATTTGGTCTGGTCTGGGATAGTCTCAACATCATCAACAATTTGGTCACTTACATCTGAAGAATCTGAAATGATAAGAAAACAGAAAGCAACTATGATAATGTCAAGCAAGACCCTTTATACAGCAAGGTTTGTGCTAGTCCAGAAGTAGAAGCAAGAGATAGGAGTGTTAAATTATAATGTGCTGTGTTATAAATGACATACAGAACCCTAATAAGCTCATATTGAACCCCCAAAATAACCACTATATATATGTGTATAGGTGTCAAAGAGGAGTGCTACTAAGCATGGCAATATATATTTAAAACCAGAAACAGAACATGAAACACAGACACTGCACCTTCCACACCCATGGGAACCTGCATACAGTTTGATTGTGACAAATCTAATACAGAGTGCTTTTCCTGGTAATGTACAGGTTAATAAGAGCTTCAATCAGACTTAGAACTATGCAATTAATTTTGACAGATTTATTATAAATCATTCTTCCTGGTAATGTACAGGTTATTAAGAATTTATTTTAGTGTTAGGACCCTTGAGATGTGGTCTGCCTTGGAGGGGCTCAAGGGCTTACAACACTTTGGCCAAAGGGTTAAACTAAAAGACCATTTTATTCAAACGATATCTGTATATATATATATCTGTATATATATATATATATATATACAGCTAAATCCCGTTATAACGCGCCTCGCTATACCGCGATTCGGTTATAACGCGGTTTTCCCGTGGCTCCCGTTTTTAAAAAAACTGCACACACTGCACACACTCACTGCACACACACTGCTCATTGCTCACACTGCACACACACTGCTCATTGCACACACTGACACACTGCACACACACTGCACACTGCACACACACTGCTCATTGCTCACACACTGCACACTGCACACACACTGCTCATTGCTCACACTGCACACACTGACACACTGCTCATTGCTCACACTGCACACACACTGCTCATTGCTCACACTGCACACACTGACACACTGCTCATTGCTCACACTGCACACACTGACACACTGCTCATTGCTCACACTGCACACACACTGCACACACTGACACACTGCTCATTGCTCACTGCACACACTGCACACTGCACACACTGCTCACACTGACACACACTGCACATTGCTCACACTGCACACTGCACACACACTGCTCATTGCTCACACTGCACACACTGCTCATTGCTCACACTGCTCACACTGACACACACTGCTCACACTGACACACACTTCTCATTGCTCACACTGCACACACACTGCTCACACTGACACACACTGCACACACACTGCACACACTCACTGCACACAGCCCTCACAATACACTCACATGTCAGCAGCCCACCCCCCCCTCACATGTCAGCAGCTAACCCCCCCCCCCTCACATGTCAGCAGCCCACACCCCCCCCTCACATGTCAGCAGCCCACCCCCCCTCACATGTCAGCAGCCCACCCCCCCTCACATGTCAGCAGCCCACCCCCCCTCACATGTCAGCAGCCCACCCCCCCCCCTCACATGTCAGCAGCCCACCCCCCCCCCCTCACATGTCAGCAGCCCCCCCCCCTCACATGTCAGCAGCCCACACCCCCCCCTCACATGTCAGCAGCCCACACCCCCCCCTCACATGTCAGCAGCCCACACCCCCCCCTCCCTCTTGCAGCAGCAGCAGCAGCTGCAGCAGCAGCAGCAGCAGCAGATCTGGCTGGGAGGACACAGACACACGTTGCCACGCATCGCAAAACCAGGAGGCTGGGAGGAAGAGGGAGGGGGGCTGAGAGGGAGGGGGGCTGGGAGGGAGAGGGAGGGGGGCAGGTTTCTGTTTTGGGGTCACCCCTGTGCCCTGGCTGGGAGTGAGGGGGGCAGGTCTCTATGGGGGATCCCCCCTCCCTGTGAGGGGCAGATGAGGCTGGACAGAGGCAGCCCCGTCCACTCCCAGAATGCTTTGCTTCTAGCAGCATCTGGCTCCGGTCCCAGCTTTCCTCCTGGGGGCTCCGTCTCCATTTTGCAGCCTCTGCAGCGTTGTACTTGTGACCGTGAGTACAACGTGCGGCTGACATGTAACCCACCCTCCTGCACCCAGAGAGGGGCACTGCCCTGCGGGGCATACCTCGGGGGTGGGGGGGGAGGGGGTGGGGGGGAGTTGAGAGGGAGGGAGGGAGCTGAGAGGGAGAGGGAGGAGGGATGAATCGCCGCCATTTTTTTTAAACTTTTTTTTTATTTATTTATTTAATTAATTAACTCCCTCCCTCCCGATCAGGCGCGCAGCGGCCATTTAAAAAAAAAAAAATTAGCGCGACCCCGTTACTAACGCGGTGGTCTCGGGGTGGACCCCGAGGACCGCGTTATAACGGGGTTTAGCTGTATATATATATATATATATATATATATATATATATATATATATATATATATATATATATATATATATAGGCACTGTACCGTGTATCTGTGTTAATGGATGTAGCACTGAGCTCTGTCTGTGTTTCATGTTCTGTCTCTGGTTTTAAGTGTTATAAAGGACATCACAAATCAAACATAGTTGCCTCTAGACTACCATAGAAAATGCAGGCAATCTGAACTTTTGCAATACATATTTAAACATGTGAAGGCTAATTTTCAACAATGCACATAGTACCTGTACGTTGTATGCACTTAATGACTCTGAAATGTAAAAATAAATACATAATCACCAACAAAAAATGTACTCAATTCGGAGCACTTGAGAAAGCTTGATATGGCAAATAAAATAATATGACCAACTGCAAAAGACAATGGGGTCATTTACCAAAGTCTTCTTGCTGCAAAACTGGCACAGAAACAGTGCACAAATAATGCATCACCTAATGCACATTGGCTGAAGCTCAATCCTGACAAGACTGAACTAATGATTATGTGTTTGGCAAGACGCCCGAGTGTGGAAGAAGGGGTTTGTGAGCTGCCCCTAATCAATGGTGTACAGTCGCTGCCAGTGTCCCAGGTTCGTAGCCTTGGCATCCTCTTTGGCCAGAGTCTCAATGTGCAGCCCAAGTGGCCTTAGTTTTTAAGTCTGTTTGTTTCTTATCTGAGGCTGCTTTGGAGCTTGCATCTACTCCTGTCATCTATAGACCTTGAGTCACTGGTCCATGCCTTTGTGTCTATGCGGTTGGACTATTGGAATGCCTTAAATGCAAGACTACCAGTGTGCCTGATGCGGAGGGTCCAGCTTGTGCAGAACGCTGCAGCACGGATGCTGACACGTGTTTTTCGCTTTGAACATATTACTCCCATTTACGCCATCTGCACTGGCTTCCAGTGATCTTACAGGTTTGGTTCAAATTGACTGTAATGGCCTTTAATACCTTGCAAGGTCAAGGACGCCTATCTGCAGTCTCTCCTGAAGCCATAGAGGAATACTGACTTTAATCTCAGGCCCTCAGTGCTAAGGGTACTGCACCCTACGCTGGGGGGTGGGGGGGTGGGGGGCACCTTCTCGTTCTCAGCTTCAGAGGTCTGGAACTTGCTACCGCCAGAGCTCCGGTGTATATCTACTTTGCCACTGTTTCGGGCTCATTTTACGACGTACCTCTTTCTTCTGGCTTTTTCTGTCTAAGAATACAACTGTATATCATTTTAATTTGTTTAACTGTAAAGTACTGCGATGCCTCCTTAAGTGAACCTGGTGCATTCATTTTGTCCCAGTGTTGCAGCAGAGAGACTATAATATTGGAACACCAGCTGGGTTAAATTATTTGAGTCTCATCCCTGTTAGGGTGGTAGCAGGCCTTGCATTGTAAAGCTGGTTTTATTTATTAAGTTCCCTGACTAAATAACTGGGGCATAAAAACGGCACAAGATGTATTAAGGAAAAACATTCCCATAGAAATGTGGTTTTATCCTTAGATAAACCGAGTGCGGGTTTTTGCACCAGTTTTGCCCTGATTTTGCAGCTGGGAGTCTGAGGAATGATCCCCCTTCTCTCGGAGAAGGTTGTAGACAGGAGCTGTCTTACCAAAAAATATTGAATATTTCTGTACGCCACAAAATGAATTAAAAGTATATCACAATCACCCCCCAAGTTCAACTTGGCGTAAATACTAAAATAGTTAATAGTACATATCAAACTAAACATGAATTGGCGCAGCACGTTTGTTTGATTATATAGATGTAGCAAAGTCCCCCTCCTTACTTCCGGTAAGGGGTAGCTGCACTGCTGCTAGGCAGAGTTCCGTGCGATCAGGGAGTGACAGGGGGCAGCCATCTTGGAGAGGGGAAACGCATGTGCGGTGTGGCCAGTGCAGCGGCCATCTTGGATTTAGCTCCACATAGACTGAAGCGTACGAGTCCCAGAATCCTCGGGGGGGAGGGGATGGGGCATGAGATCATGTGGAATGATCCTGCCAATGGCCTGGAAGCAGCCTGAAGAAGCAGGATATCCTCCGTGGGCGGAGAGCACGCAAACCAGAAATGACGGAGGTGGCAAGCTGGAAGGTAGTGTTCCGGGAGCAGTAGCTTCCTGGATTAGGCCAGACCTTGCCCCTTAGGCCCTGAGCCACAATCAGTTGAGTGTTGTAGGGAAGGCTCCAGATAGGGACTCTTCCCCTTAGAACTGTTGCCGCACTCCTGCACTGGTGGATGAACGTCCATGCGGCGATCTGCAGCCTGGGACCAGCCCGCCGTTTCAGGGACATTTGTGTGAGACACTTCGGCTGGTGCTCTCACCACGTGGAGGACCGGGATCTTAGCGAGAGGGGGAATTGCTGCCAGAGGCCCCGCTGTGTGGGACCTGCTTCAGCACACGTCCGCAAGTTGACTTGGGTACTGGAGTACCCAGGAAGGTACCCAACGTGCACCATCAGGCAAAGGGAGGGTAGCGCTGTCCTGGGACATAGCACCACGCGTAGTTGCCCGCGGGTGTTCCTTTAAGCATAGGGAAAGGGGGCTACATAGATAAAACTTTTTGTTATTTTCACAATATGGCTACTATACATTCTGTAATATTGCACCAATAATTGATATGTGATAATACTGGTTATAAATAAAAAAAATACACATAATTGAACTTAAATTGTATCAACCAGGTATTCAACATAAGAGATGCATCAAAAGTGTCACGTATAAAGAAGTTTTCATACAAAGGATGCCCATTTTGTTAAAAAGATTTGTATTACTTTTTAGCACTGAAATTTTGATGCACAATCTTATTACATAGGCACCTTAATCTCCTGAGAGATCTGCATTTGCATCTGATTTTGTTTTATGAGCAACTTTATATTTCCCAAAAAGTTCTAAACACACGCTCTTGATTTGTAAGAAATACTGTCCAGTATTTTTTGCAGTTTTACGTCACCCATGGGATATTAACCTTTATGTTATGAGATGGACATGAATAACATGAATAGAACATTTAACGTGCCTATCTTAACTGAACACATGCAAAGCACCTACTAACAGTAGCCACTATTCCTCAGCACAAACGCTAGAGATGGCGCTACACAAATGAGCACTTTCACCGTACTGCAGCTCCAATATTTTGTTGCTAAGGATGGCTACACTTCCCATGTTAAAAAGGTACTGATGCCTGACCACTGGGCAGAATTGCAGCTTTGGTAAACAAGCTTCTTATCTGCTCCCAATGATGTAATCTCTGCACTGAGAGTTAATAAATCATTTACTAACTACTGAACTCCGTGTGAACTAACAAACACTGGGGTAACAACAACACCGGTATGACAAACAATAAGGTGTAGGGTCTAAGGCCGCGTCCATGTTTAGTGCTTGCGGGTGGAGGCGCGCTGAGGCGCGCTTCCGCTCGGCACTGAGCCCCTACAGCCGCAAGCGCGCGGAAGCGTAGGTCTTAGGGAAATGTAACATTTCCCTGCTTGCCGGAGCGCAGGGCCGGTCACGTGAGCGGTTCGCCCAATGAGGGCGAACCAGCTCCGTGACGTCACTGGCCCGCCCGCCGACACGCCCCCGGACGGCGCGCTGTCTAAGGCCAGGGAAAGCACCCGCTTTCCCTGAGCCTCAGCGTGCCTCCGCCCGCCCGCCAGAACCATGGCCGAGGCCTAAGTATTGCTCGTGGTGCGAACATTGTAAAATACAAATCTCTCTCTTTTAAGCTTGGAGTAATTTGAAGTCACCTGTAACTGGTAATGCCCAGAAGTTGAAGCAGGTGTTGGGCAACAGTGCTTTTTTCCCCCCTCTAAACTAATCATTTTGACAGCGATTTATTAAAATGAAAAAGTTTATGTATATGCTTAGTGGTCTTTTTAGTCTTATGACATTTTGCGCCTCCCTGTCTGCTCTCCCCCCCTCCTTGCGCCCCCCTGTTTGCTCACCCCCCCTCCTTCCGCCCCCCCTGTCTGCTCTCCCCCCTGCTCGCTCCTCCCTGTCTGCTCTTCCCCCCTCCTTACCTACGGCTTCGGCGGCGTCATGTGACCTCACCTTCCTATTTGACCCCGCGGCATTATTTGACGCCGCGTCGCCAAAGAGCCGGCTGAGAGCAGGTAAGAAGTTGCAGAGGCATGCCTCCCCCGGGATTTAATTTAAATGCCTTGGGGAAGAGCGCTCTGCTCCCCCCCCCCCCCTAGAAAATTCTAGGGCGTGCGCCCCCAGTTTGCGCACCCCTGGTCTAATGTATGGTTGAATGTAAGACAAATTTTACTCTGCAACGTTAAAATTAACTCTTATTTACATTAATGAATAATTATCAATTTTGTTGGTTAAAAATGTGGATTGTGAATGAATCCTTACTCTGGGCATTAACATGAACCTGAAAAGCAAAGAAGGAACGGAGCATGATAAGATATCTGCGTATGATGAAAAGCTAAGCGGTTAATATCTGTAGTGTGTACCAGTGGCGTAGCCAGAAATGCGCAGGCCCCGGGCAAAAAGAATTTCAGAACCTCATTAACACTAACTGCAATTTTTTTACCACTCCTCATCATAATTTCTCCACCTCACCAGCTCTCTCTCCCCCCCTCATCATTTCTCCCCGTCCTCCTCACCAGTTCTCTCTCCCTCTCATCATTTCTCCCCCTCCTCCTCACCATCACCAGCTCTCACTCCCTCATCATCTCCCTCTCCTCCTCACCATCACCATCTCTCTCACCCCTCAGCTCTCTCTTTCTCTTCCCCTGAGCTCTCTCCCCCTCAGCTCTCTCTCTCTCCCCCTCAGCTCTCTCTCCCTATCCCTCAGCTCTCTCTCCCTACCCCTCAGCTCTCTCTCCCTACCCCTCAGCTCTCTCTCCCTACCCCTCAGCTCTCTCTCTCTGACATGCCTACCTTTGTCGGGGAGATGATGGTATGCGGCGGCAGGCCGCCAGCGTTGATCAGAAGAGCAGCCGGCAGAGGTAGGAGTTGCACTGAGGCAAGCAGAACAGCATGAGGTGAGGAGTGCGCTGTGGCAGCAGACACCGGAAGTAAGAAAGACTTCCGGGTCAGACCGCCGGGGCGCGAACCTCCCTGGCTATCCTGCTTGCCTCAGCACAACTCCTACCTCCTCTGCCAGCTGCTCTTTTGATCAATGCTGGCAGCCCGACGCCGCATACCATCATCTCCCCGTCGCCGCATACCACCATTTCCCTGCCGCCGCGTACCATCATCTCCTCCCGCCTGCCTCTAAGTGAACCATTCATTTATTTCTTATATATATGTAATGGTGTTTCCCCCACCCAATGGGAGATTTCCCTGTTACCAGGTGTATGGTGCATGCTACCTGTTGGTTTACAAGAGGCGGAGGTGTCCGCCAATGTTTGTGGGGACTGCAGGACAGGCTTCTGGGGTATATACCAGACATTTACTCCATGGTACACAGCGCCGTAAGCTCCAGATGTATGGAGGCAATCTCCTACGGTAGAAACGGTTACCTCTCCCCCCAGTAAGATCACACAAAAGGCAGGAGGTATATTCAACTTGAACGGGTTTATTCCTGTACACTCACAGCAACACGGCACAACACAGTCTCTGTTCTGGTCTCCCAAACTCAGGATGGTCCCTGGCTCTTCACTACGGGTCAAGGGCCCCCGCAGCAGTCCTTGCTCTTCCCCAGCCCTCTAGCAGGACCATGGGAATAGGTGATCACTCACTCTCCCTTTAGGGAAGAGGACCAGGACCTGCCAGTGCTCAGCAGGCCGGTGTGATACCTTATCTCTCTCACGGTAGAGACACACTAACAATTTGGGGTTGCATTTCCCTTAAGTTCAGTAGGGGGAAGGTACTAGGTCTGAACCCAGGATTGGGCAGAACACAGACCTAGTCACACCTCCTCCCCTGTCACTCAAGGGACTGCTTGTGTGGGGGAAAAACCCATGATTAGTATTGGCACTGCCTGCTCTTACCAGGACTTGCATGCCAGTGAGGGCAGAATGGTAGCCAGGAACCAGCCATGACTACATACACATTTGAGCTTCCCTGTTTTGTTACATAAAATCAGTCTGTTTTAACTTTCACCAAGAATGAGTACAGGTTTAAAAGCTGATTTGCAAATATAGATGTTATGATGTAGTTTAAATTTTATTTTCTATTTGTATTTTTTTTTTTAATTATTTTTTATTGTCACGTATTCATGCTACCAAAGATTTATTTGAACAGCTTTCACTGGCCGTACAGGGAACTTGTTAAACATTAAACCTCCTGACTACTATACAGTTGGATGTACACGTACAGTGCTGCCTAAAACCAAGCAAAATGGTATATTTAAAAAATATGAATGAAACATTTTTGCATATTTTGCATTTGGTACATTTAATGTAAGGAAGGCTTATGTATCACCAATGTAGTCCTAACCTAACTGTTGAAATAGCACTTAAAATGTGACGAGCCTATGAAAACTCTGATATTCTGGGTATGGTGTGTTTTTTTGGGAGAACAATGGGTTAATCATTAAACTGCTATCGGATTACTATCTCACAGAAACTCCCAAGAAGTGACTACTGCAGTTTAATGAATAAACCCCCAATGTCACACACTACATTTGTATAATCCCTGCAGTGCCAGAATGCTCACGACTCCACAGTGCCACATGCATTTGTCACCAGGGTAATGTGATTACTTGTGTAGCGATCACATGTCACGGATTCACCCCTCCCCCCTATGTCAGAAGTGGAAAAGGAAGTTCTTCTCGTAGGCTAAGGCTAAGGCCCCGCTCCCAGAGTCAGCGCGCCCGCACTGCAGACAGGCGGGGCGCTGACATACACAGACCGCATAGAGGCAGCCGGAGCGGGAGGTGGGCGGGAGTGGGAGGCTTGAGCGGGAGGGGGGGCGTGGCTTGAGCGGAGGGACCCGCTACTCCCCCCCCCCTCCCTCCCTCCACGGGCTCGGTCTGGCACTCATACACACACGCAGACACACACACACACACAGGCACACACACAGACAGAGGCAGGCACTCACGCACTCAGGCACACACATACACACACACAGATAGGCACTCAGACACACATATACACACACAGACAGGCACTCACGCTGCTTTCACTCCACACTCCCCCCCGCTCCCCGAAGCCTCCCCTCCCCATTGGCTCACAGCCACACCACGTGACGCGTCAACGCTAGGGATCACCATTCTCTTGTATCCCGTAGCGGCTGACGTGCCACAGCGTGTAGTAAGCTGTGCAGCCAGGGGGGACCGGGACCGGCTCCGCAGGATTCCCCTGCTGGTGGGGAACTCGCGTGTGGCCGCCCGCGCCACCGAGCGCAGCGGGACCGAGGCCTAAGGCCCCGCTGCCTCAGACCACGCGCCCGCACTGCAGACAGGTGGCGCGTGGAGAGGCACTTGGGGCTTTTTCCGGTCCAAAGGGACCATTTTTGCGAGCAGGGGGGGCATGGCCAAAATGGTGGGGGGGGGGAGGCGTGGCCAAAACAGGTGGGGGTTGGGGCGGCCATGACGTGGGGGGCGCGGCCATGATGTGAGGGGGCGGGACCGCCCGTCAGCCGTTCAGCCCCTCAACTCCTCAGCCCTGGCCTCAACCGCTGTCGCTGAGCCCCTCAACTCCTCACACACAGACACGCACTCACAAATACACACTGGGGATGGGGGGGGGTGAATCGGAGCCCGGGGGATCGGAGCAGGGGGGGAATCGGAAGGGGGACCCCCCCCCAAGGGGAGAGAGTCTGTGGGAGGGAGCAGGGGGGACTTCCTTGGTGCTGCAGAGTCGCTGCTTTCCCCCCACACTCTCCTCCCCGCTCCCCGAGGCCTCCCCTCCTCATTGGCTCACAGCCACACCATGTGACGCATCGCCGCTTGGGATTACAATTCTCTTGAATCCCCTGGCGGCTGACGCGTCACAGCGTGTAGTGAGCTGTGCAGCGAGGGGGGACTGGGACTTATGTTCCAATCAAGTGGAACTGATCTATCGCTTCCACGCTTCAAATAACTGTGTTATTCTGGGAACAGCACATGTACATGTTGATTCTTCTTCCCAGATTAGTACAAGGGCACTAATGGGGTTAATATGTGCATTAAGTAACAGCATCCATAAGCCTCCTATTGTTCTATACCACTTCCCATATATTGCTTTTTTTGTTGTTAAAAATGACATTGAAGCAGCCAAAGTTTACTCTTTGCTAGATTCACTTGCTGGTATTCAAAGCACCTTACAAATGAGCTTCATTCTCCTCCCCTGACCTGTCCCATTCTCTATTGTCCCGTGTCACCAACTGTCTCTCTGCAATCTCTTCCTGGATGTTCCACCATTACCTGAAACTTAACCTGTCCAAAATAGAATGAATACAACCTACCAGGGCCATCAAAAGATTTCCCGGGACTAGAATTTTGACCGTCCCTCCCCCCCCCGCCTCTGTGCCGGTGGTCACACCTGCCACTTCAAACCACCTCTATTCCCCTCCCTCTCCCCACATATTTCTCTCCCCCCTCTGCCTCTCATTCGTCCCCCCTCTCTTCCTCAGTGACTCTCCCCTTCACCCCTCTCTCTTCCTAACTCCCTCTTACATCCCTTCTCCCCTCTCAACCTTCCCCCCCCCCCTCCGGTATCACTCCATTACCGCCCTCTCCCTCAATCTCCCCCTCTCTACACTCATTCCCTCACTTCCGGTGCGCGCTGACGTCGGAAGCTCAATGTGGGACAGAGTGTGATGGAGAGAAGCCTGTAGCAGGGGAGAGCTTGGCCCAGCGGCAACTGCTTTGCGCGGGCGCCAGGCTGCCCGCAACCACCGGGTCCCATATTACAACCTGTTGATACTTATTTCCCATATATAATTTGTCTGTATTATCCTCAACTAAAACTGTTACCAATAAACCCAAATCCTCTGTCACTCCCCATCAAAGTCCTCCTTGTTAAAACAATCTTTATGTGCACACATTAAGGAATACATCAGAATATTATTGAGATGCCAATCTCGCAACCACTGATCCGAAACAAGTATAAAAAGTCACATGAGAGTAGAACAGAAACTGATATGATAAGACATCCATGAGTTCTACTGTTGACCCATCTAACTAATGTGATCAGAGTGACATCAACAGAGGTGACAGCGTGAACATAGTCTGTCGGAGAGGACAGTGAGACTGAGCTAAGTCTGGGTATTTATTATGTATTGGGGAGGGGGTTGTATTTTTATTATGTATTGGGGAGGAGGGTGTTTTTATTATGTATTGGGGAGGGTGTATTTTTTATTATCTATTGGTAGGAGGGGGAGTATTTTTTATTATTATCTATTGGTAGGAGGGGGAGTATTTTTTATTATCTATTGGTAAGAGGGAAGAGATGATGATGAGGAGAGGAAGAGATGATGAGAAGGGGGAGAGATGATAATGAGGGATGATGATGATGAGGAGGGATGGGGAGAGATGAGAGAGAGGGTATCAGGGAGAGGATGGGGAAGGGAGAAAAAAATTGCAGTCAGTATTAATATTAATGGGACCCTGAAAAAAAATTTGCCTGGGGGCCCGGGCATTTCTAGCTACGCCACTGCATACAACACTACTCCCCCATCACCAAATAATAGAACACTACTCCCCCCCAAATACATACACTACTCCCCCATCTCCAAATACATACAACACACACTTACCTTGGACATGGTCTCAAGCCTCCAGTGCCCCCACTCTCCCCAGCTGCTACATGTGTGTCTCCCATACCGGGCCTGTCTCTCTCCCCCAAGACAGGCTTCTCTTTCCCAGTAGTGCGCGGCAGAAGCTGGGCCCACCCAGTAGTCAGGCACAGCTTCTGGCGGGAGAGAGGCAGGCCTGGTGTGGGAAAGAGGCCCGCAGCAGCTGGAGAGCTGTGGCACAGCAGCAACCAGAGGCCCGGACACAGAAGTTGGGCCTGGGCTTCCAGTGCCGGTCAAAACGACCCCCCCTTCTCCCCCCCCCCCCACCCCCCCCCCCCCCGCCCCCCCGAAAGCACCAGGCCTTAATTTTTTTCTCCTCAGATGAATTATGGATTTGGATGCCTGGAAGAGACTTTTATTTGGAACCCCCAACATTTTCTACCTCCCCTCCCCCCTGCCCCCATGTTTATAAGCTTTACAGGTTCATGATATCTGCCTCTCTTTTGGGAGCCAGAAATGTCCCATGTTCAAAAGCAGCTACAGAAAGACAAACCAAAGATAAAAGACCCGTTTCCATCAGGTGAACAGCAACCACTTCTTACAAAGATGAAAGGACCACTCAGTGAGCCGGTACCAGAAAATGTGAACTACGACACCAACTGGTATCACAGGAAGTGGACCTTTCCGATACCAGACAAACAATGTCCCATTTTTAATTACAATAACAGATCAAATGGACACAAGAGACATATGTGGTTTTTCACTTTTTTATGCATACTCACATTGCACCCTATAGCAAGTACTAGGGGAAGTTTGGGAAAGTGAATTCCAAAATGTATCATTATCTGTTGTATGGAATGAAGAAGATATCATAAAGGTATTATGCTACTGCGAATATCAGGAAGGATTTACTTGGTATCACAATAGTATAATGGTGTCCCAGAATAAGACACTATTAAGAAAAGAGGTATCTCAATGATCTGTAAATACAACAAAGGGAACGACGTGTGGTAGTTCAATTGACTAAAACAGAGGCTATGGATAGCTGAGACAGTAAACATAACCACACACAAGCTACAATAAACCTACATATTCAGAATCGCCATTTACAGGAGCTTCAATAAAATTAGATTGGACACACCAACACCAGGAGCAAGGGAGGTGAAATACAAATGAGTTACTAGGAAAGTTAACCCTAGAGATTAGTTGGTTACTGCCAAATATGCAAATTTTACAACATACAGTACACCACATTTCAAGTGCAGTCCATACAAATGTGGTTCACACTTGGCATGTCTCCTTATAACTCACAGAGAACAAAAAAGGGACACTACAGCCACCATATTCGTGTTGGATTAATGAATTCAACAGACTCTGAAATTCCCAGAAACAAATTAAGTAAAATAGTAAGACACTCCAGAGGGATGACAGAACAACTGAAACAATGGTTAACTCATTTTAATGTCATGTTAAGGATGGAAGGGCTTTTGCAAAATCACTCTGCGCGTGCGCACTGCGGTCGTATGAGGCGAGCGTTGTGACTGCAGTGAGCAGCCGGTGCCTAGTGCGCAGGAATGGACTTTTTAAGGCAACAGCAGAAAGAACATGAACTCCTTTCTTACCTGCGCCCTCTGACAGCTATACCCCCTTCACTAAAACACACCCCTACAAATCATCCTCACACATTCTCTTTCTATCCATGCTTCTCCTCCTCGCTTCTGGGGATATCTCTCCCAATCCTGGTCCCTGCCTTATTTCTACTTGCTCTCGTCCTCGCCTTCCACATGCAACTTCTACTCCTTCTGGTGTAAACCCCTCGAACCTCATACCCATCCCCTGCCACCCTCCCTCCTCTCTCCTTTCTCCTGTGCCCTTTGGAATGCTCGCTCCACTCTAACAAGTTCCTCTCTGTGCATGACTTCTTTCTCTCTCACTCCCTGCTTCTCTTTGCTATAACTGAAACCTGGCTCACTCAGACTGACTGCTCTGGAAGCTGCCCTCTCTTATGGTGGCCTTTCCTTCTCCCACACTCCACGCCCTGATGGCAGGGTGGAGGCGTGGGGCTCCTGCTCTCCTCTCTCTGCCTCTACCGAACCGTTCCTATTCCTCCCTCTCTTGCTTTTCCCTCCTTTGAGGTTCACACAGTCCAGATCTTCTTTCCTCTCCCTGTCCATGTCCTGTTCTTCTCCTTGGGGACTTCAACTGCCATATTGATGACCCCTCTCTCCCTTGGACTTCCCACTTTCCCTCTCTAACCTCTTCTTTTGGCCTTTAACAGTGGACTGCAGCCAGTACCCACAAGGATGGCCACTACCTAGACCTGGTTTTCACTAAAAACTTATCTCTCTCCGATTTCTCCATTTCCCCTTTTCCTCTCTCTGACCATCACCTCATCTCATTTTCTCTCTCGCTTCTCTCCATCGCGCCCTCGTTTTTGCAGAAACCTGCGCTCTATTAACCTACCAGCTCTTGATTCCACTTTACGCTCCTCCCTCTCCTCTCTCAGTTCTTCTCCAGACCCCGACAACCTGGTCAGGAACTACAACTCTGCCTTATCTTCCTCTCTTGATCTTCATGCCCCACTTCCTCTCTGCCGTCCTCGCCCTTCTAACCCCAGACCCTGGCTAAACTCCCACACACGCATGCTGCGTTCCTCCACTCGTTCCTCTGCTTGCCACAAACTGGTACCGGACCGCGAGGCTGAGGTGGGGATGTATAAACACCGACCTTAAGCCATGGAGTTAGGTCCGGAGTGCGGATTCCATAATCGGACATAGCCAGGTCAGGATTGGAGAAAGTAGGGTTAACGTTATCCAGGCAGGGTTCAAAGCAGACGGCACAGGAGCGGTGGTCGAGGAAACAAGCCGAGGTCATCAACAGGAAATCTTGGGTGAAGGTACTTCAGCACAGGAGGCTAGAACCTTGAGAGAAGCCACTGCAGCTGAGATGCTTCAGCGAAGGTGCTGCAGTGCGTCAGGAAAAGGCCAGTAGTACACTCCACTTGGAGGAAGCAGGAACCAGAGGTGAAGACACGTCAGAGGAAACGCTGGGGAAACCAGCGTAGCCGCTACAGCGCGGCGAAGGCGAAGTCTGCCAGGAACAAAGAAAGCAGCGCCGGGGCTGCTATGCAAGAAGGCCTTGGGATGCAGGGGACTGGAAGCAGGATACAAGGCACAAGGAGCCCAGCAGGCCAAACAGGGAGTCTGTGACAAGCACAGTTACTTGCAACTTGGATTGCAAAGTCTATGTCCAGCAACTTCCTGAGGGCGGGGCAGGCACTAAATAGCACAGGAGGCCAATCAGGCCAGAGCTGCACAGGAGGCAGGTGATTGCAAAAGCAGGGAATACGCTCGCAGACTTCATTCACTACAAATTTATGCTGTCCTGTTTCAACTCTGCCCTCTCTCCATACTCTTGGTATTCGGAATAAAGCTCTATCCTGGATCTCCTCTTAACTCTCCCATCGTACTTTCAGTGTCTCTTTTGCTAACACCTCCTCCTCCTCTATTGATCTCTCTGTGGGGGTACCCCAGGGCTCTGTCCTGGGACCCCTTCTCTTTTCTCTTTACACACTCTCTCTAGATGAACTAATCACATATTTTGGGTTTAAATATCACCTCTATGCTGACGACACACACATTTACCTTTCAACCCCTGACCTTACACCTGCTATACAGACCAAAGGTTCTGAATGCCTCTCTGGAATATCATCCTGGATGGCCATCCGCCGACTGAAACTTAACATGGCTAAAACAGAGCTCCTTATACTTCCTCCCAAACCTGGCCCTACTACCTCCTTCCACATTACTATTCGAAATATGATCATTCACCCAGTAGCCCAAGCACGCTGCCTAGGGGTTACACTTGATTCCTCTCTCTCATTCTCCTCTCATATTCAAAACGTTTCTAAAACTTGTTGCTTTTTCCTCCGCAATATCACAAAGATACGCCCTTTCCTCTGTTACTCGACTGCTAAAACTCTGACTTAGGCCCTCATTCTCTCACGTCTCGATTACTGCAACCTCCTGCTGTCCGGCCTTCCTGCCTCTCACCTGTCTCCCCTACAATCTATCCTAAACGCTGCTGCCAGAATCACTCTACTCTTTCCTAAATCTGTCTCTGCATCTCTCCTCCTGAAATCCCTCTTCTGGCTTCCGATCAAATCCCGTATCTCACACTCAATTCTCCTCCTCACTTTTAAATCTTTAAACTCTTCTGCCGCTCCTTACATCTCAGCCCTAATTTCTCGCTATGCACCATCCCGACTCTTGCGTTCTTCTCAAGGATGTCTTCTTTCTACCCCCTTTGTATCTAAAGCCCTCTCCCGCCTTAAACCTTTCTCACTGACTGCCCCACACCTCTGGAATGCCCTTCCATTCAATACCCGACTAGCACCCTCTCTATCCACCTTTAAGACCCACCTTAAGACACATCTGCTTAAAGAAGCATATGAATAGCACTGGATAATCCTGGACACATGATACATAAAGCTTGGCCCCCTGCAGACGCACTTACCAGAACTCCCTCCTACTGTCTCTGTACGTTCTCCCTACCTACCAATTAGATTGTAAGCTCCTCGGAGCAGGGACTCCTCTTCCTTAATGTTACTTTTATGTCTGAAGCACTTATTCCCATGACCTGTTATTTATATAATTTGTTATTTATATGATATGTATTACTACTGGGAAGCGCTATGTACATTTATGGCGCTATATAAATAAAGACATACAATACAATACAACAGGGGTGCGCAAACTTTTTTCCCTGCGCCCCCCTGCCGGCTGTCCCCTCACTCCCGCGCCCCCCCCAACCCCAACTTACCCTCGCACCGGCGTAATGACGTCACGTTGCCATAGCAACGTGACGTCACATGACCTCGCAGCGTCATTTTGACGCCGCGTTGCCATGGCGACGCCGGGAGGAAGCCGCCGGAGCCACGGGTAAGTATGGTTTACAGAGGCCCTGCAGCTCCCCCGGCACTTAATTTAAGTGCCTTCGGGAAGCGCGCGGGGCCTCTGTAAACCCCGCGCCCCCCGTCGGCAGTCTCGCGCCCCCCCTGGGGGTCGCGCCCCACAGATTGCGCACCGCTGCAATACAACATAGAGGAGCACACACTACGGGAACAACACACAGGCAAGTGTTAAGTTCTCTACTTCTCAATAGGTAAGAATTTGATTGTCGACGCCTATTATACCACTTGTTTGTGGTGTGTTCTTTGTTTTACATATACGGAAGAAAAAGGGCAATAAGACCACGCGCTGGAAGACAATTTTATTTAATTTTAAAGTTAAACATCGTATTTTACATCGTTTCAATCACAGTACAACTACTCTCGAGTTGCAGAAGAGCTTACACTCTATCATGGGCACTGTTACAAAATGTACGAGTGGAAAGTTAAACAAGAGATAGGGATGTTAGCACAGCAGAGAAGGCCAATGTGAATGTTTTGGTGTTATCAGACCCAGAGCAGACACAAGTAAAAACAACCAATTAGTGTCTAAAAGAATTAACTCTATAACACCAAAGAACTGTTATATGACAATACAGAAACATCTTGGGACAAGTTACATTTTATGATAGATTCAATTATATTGATATTTGTATTAATGCTCTAGTAACTTTTTTTTAGCATTTTTATATAGATTATTTATGTCACTAACATTTTTATTACCAAAAACATAATTGCCAAATCACATGTCCCAGAAAAAGCTTTTATTTTTTTTAGGGGGGATTTATAAATGGAATTCAAGTGATTCGGAATCCATGTTGTCTGTTTGTATCCATTTTGTTTCCCCGGACTCTATTCAGACTGAACTGATTGTGGGATGTTAGAAAGAAAAACATTTAAGGGAAACTTATTTTGTAGAAAAGTTAGAACAAGTGAATTGTTTTTAGTACATTTTGGGTACAAGATGAAGTCTGCCCACGGTTTAGATAAGAATATAGGCCGTATGCCAAGGCTTTTGTTTTATTAATTTTGAAATTATACGCAGATCTTGGCTTCCTAATATTATTACTGCTTAATTGCAATAGATTAATTTAGTAGCTGGGAATTACTATATGGAAATTATGCATCAGAACAGAAAAATATATAGCCCAAGTCTGTTCTCCATTGATAACCTGTCCTTACCAATACTAACTGAAGCTGGGTACTGAAAACTGCCTCAAGAATAAATGATATTTGGAACTGCAAAGAAACCCGTGTCGAACCATAATTATTGGAACAAAGAATCTGTATTTTCACACACTGGATAAATGTGGATTTTCAATAATACAGAAAAGTGCACAATTATGTTGAAATGTGTATAATAAGAAAACAAGGATTAAAAAGTAGAATACTGGACTGAAGCCTGAATGACAAGTGAAATCATAATGAAGTTTTATGAGAAAAAGTTATGTCAAGTACAGTAGGTAAGTAAAACAGATGTAGTGGAGCCCTGTGAAAAAGTGAAAGATTATGCTAATTTCTTTAGAGTAGAGATGTACTGTATTCTTTATCATACAACAATTCTATGAGTATTTCATAAAAGTGAGCATTTTCACACAAGTTTTAGTTCTGCAGTGTTTTTATTTTAGACGTGGTTTTGGTTCAAATAATTGACATGTTTTGGTTCTGGTTTTGCCAAAACTCAATTTGTTTGGTTTTGGAATTTTACCAAATTATGGAAAAAAACTCAAATGCTAAAATAGGATAACATACCATGAAAAATACGTAAAACAACTAGTAAACTAAAATATTATAACTGAAAAAATTTGAATAATTAAACAAGAGAGAAAAACACCTAGAGATGGGCCTTGGTCTGGAGTTCTGGTTTTGGTTCTACAAATCTCAAGGGTTTGTGCATTTGGTTCTCGTAGCTTCTCATTTAACGCACCCAGCTTTGCCATTCCTATTTTGCATAAACTTTTCAATCAAGAGAAGTATATGAAAGTAAACTGTGATCTAATGTAAGTCCATGTCCCTGTTCACTTTGCAGGATTTTGCTCTTTGTTTATCAGGAAGCTGTCTAGACTGACCTGAAACAAAAGATCAATAATGACCTTGAGTAAAGGTACATATGAAACACATTGCAAAACCTTGTTGAATTACCGTACAGCAATGAACGTTTATTTGGATATGCACATTTTTGTGCTCAAACTTTTGTGCAAAACATACTGGATGTGCACTGAGCTCTGTCTTGTGTTTTATGTTCTGTCTCTGGTTTTAAACAAACTTTTGTGCAGCCAGAACAGAAGCTGAGGCTGCAGATAAATCTGTATGCTTAACCTTTACACTGCCTTTATATCCAAGTGACCAAAAGCACCAAATGTAGTAATGGCAGTGACATGTTTGCACTCTCCCTCCCTTACCTTTACTGACTTTCTGACAAGGGCAGGGTGAGCTGATGGTAAAGGACACACTTAATTGACACACACTCCCCCATTTGGAGGCCTTTAATAGAGGCAATATGTCATTCATTTCTAAAGAAACATAAGCAAACAAATGTTTGATTTTCGCACAGTTAGCATACTTTAAAAAAAAAGTAAGATTTTTCGGTGTTGGACAAAAAACAGCAAATTGTGCAGGGTTCACAACTTAGGTAAAAAGTTTGCACGTCTCTAAACTCAGGTGACAGGATCAATGGAGGTAGCCTTACTTTACATAGTGGTGATCAGGTGTGTAACTCCTTTTATTTAACGCAAACGTGATCAGTGAATTCAATGGTATTACACAGGATGCAGTACAAAGAGGATACAAACTGGACACTCAAAGAGTATGAGCAGTGATGAGTCTGACGGAGCTATTCAAGTCTCCTGGCTGCAGAAGTGAGGCAAAAACACTGCAGCAGGTTTGTCGAGGGCTATGATAAACTTGATGCAGTATGTTTGCAGCCGATAGACTTTGCTAAAAAAAAAGAAGAAAAGACCCCACAGAAAATAAACTTATGTGTCATTTACCAAAGAATCCCTGCTTCAAAACTTTGGGGGGGGGTTGTGTCACAATTCAAATTTTTTTTTTTTTTTTTTTTTACCAAAATTCTGGAAAATAGGCAGGAAAATGTTAAAATAGCATTTAAAAAAAAAACAGGTAATATGCTTGAAGTATGAAATCATACAAATAATAAGTTATCTAACATAATATAGAACAGGAACTTCAGAGCGCAGAATATTCCACGGAATAGAGAAAAAAGTAAAAAAAAGAACTTCTAGTGCAACACCGTAAAAAAGGTCAATCAAAAACTGAGTGGAAATTGTAATACCAATCACGTGATGCATTTCTATCTAGAAGGATTAAATCTCCTCTGTAGGTATATCAGTTATAACATAATTAGGGCAAGGCGGCCGGCCCCGCGCCTTCGGGGGCCCCGTGCTCCCTGTTCTTCCTCCTCCTGTCAGCGCAGGGATCCAACTTCCACCAACAGGAGGGGGAAGCTGAAGGAGGGAGCGCGCCCCCCCCCCCCCCCCCCACCCACACACCTCTCTCTGCCGGTCAGGGGTCCCCGCGCTTCCTCCTCCTGTCGGCGCTGGGATCCAACTTCCGCCCAACCGGAGGGGGAAGTTGGAGGAGAGGGGGGGGCCTATGGTTGGACGGAAGTTGGATCCCAGCGCCGACAGGAGGAGGAAGCGCGGGGCCCCCGGACCGGTAGAGAGAGATGTGTGTGCTCCTTTGTAATAGGGTCTTACCTTTTTCAGAGCGGGCCATTTCCTGTAGCGTCGCGTTGCCATGGTGATCAAAGTCAAATGGCACAGCGACATCATATGACGACGCTTTTGCCATGGCAACGTGATGTCACGTGCCGCCATGATGCCACAACACAGCCGGAGGAGTACCGCTCATCAAGATAAGTCCCCTTCACTTTTTTACAGGGCGGGCCCTGCTGCCAGTGTGCTGCCTTGGGCCTCGCAAAGCCGAGTTCGGACCATTTTTGCTATGAATATTTTCAGAGGACTTGAATCAAAGTTTTCTCATAATATATAGAGGTTGAAACAAAGAGACAGAATATACTGCAATAATGTTTTATAGTTAAAATAAGTAGCAAAAAGAGGTAAAAGACCTTTTGCTTCTAATTCATTTTAACATGGATGTATATACTCTTATGCCTGCCATATTATAGTTTTTTCAGCACAGCCTGGGTTTAAAAAGTGCATGGACAGTAATCCTACCCGCACAGACAATGTACAATGGAGGGTTTTTGTACCTATGTCTCCTCTCCCCTCCTTTGGCTGCGCTTATAGTGCTGGGGACGGCGACGCAACCGATGACGTCAGCCGTCGCCGTCAGCGAAAGTTATAATTTGTTTTTTTAGCAACGGACGCCAGTGACGTCAATTGCGGGCCGCGCAATTTGATTGGTTTAGAGACAGTCACATGTGGCGACTGTCTCTAAGAAATCAAATTTACCCGGCTTCCAAATTTTTAGACGCTCCGTCGCTCCTGCGCTTACTATAAGCGCTTGCGACGGAGTCAATGAATTTGTTTTGGAGCGATGTCACGTTGCAAGGAATTATAAGCCAGCTTTACTTTCTCTCCTCTCCTCCTTCCTCCATCGTGTCCTGCCCCTCTTTGCACCCCTTGCATTACTGTGTTTGCCCCTCTCTATGCACACCTTGCTGTCTTTCCTCCCCCCTCTTTGCACTACCTGCGGCCCCATGTGCACACTGCTCTCCATTCCATTCACAGAGGGGGAGGGATGAACAGCCTTACTGGCTGTCTCTGGGTGAGTGACAGGTCAATCAACCCATCACAGAGGGATGGGTGGGGGGGTGCAGTCTCATTGGCTGTCCCTGGGTGAATAAAAGGCCATCCAGCCTATCACAGAAGGATGTGCACACATCCTTAGGCTTTGTTATATATAGATTACATTAATTAGGACATTAACACCTGACACTCCTGCACCCCACTGCCATTAAAATCTCTGGGTGAGTGACCGCTCAGTCTATCACAGAGGGGGGGGATGTGTAGTCTTATTGGCTGTCCCTGTGTGAGTGACAGGCCGATCAGCCTATCACAGAGGGATGTACAGACATCCTTAGAGTTTTATATATATATATATATATATATATATATATATATTAGCACAACACACAAAATAATTAACATTTTATTTAAAGTTGTTTACTGTAGAATGGATATTGTTAAAATATAGTTCAACATGTACTGTACATACCAACAATGAACTCAGCACTAGAGATGGGCGAATTGTTTTTGTGGATTTGGATCCACATCGGATCAGCCGGCTCCTTTTGGTTTGCAGATTTCCGTAGCTCAGTATCAAAAAGAGCGATCCGTCTTTTTCGGGAGGGGGGGGGGGGGGGCGGGGCGGGGGAAGGGTGGGCGTTTTCTATTACTGACAATCCACATGGCGGATTAATATTCCGTGATCGGATTGTTAAAATCCACACTCAGATTAAATCTGTGGGAGGGGAATCTCTCTCTTTCTCTCAAATTGTGGAATCCACAAATCGGATCCTTTAGAATCCACCCAGATTGTATCCAATGGCACTTTTGGATTAATCCGTATGGATTGAAACTGGAACAATCCTTCAATGGATTTGACACCGTGGAACGGATTTTGAATGGAAAGCCTGGAAAATTCCAGGAAACGGGTTTTGGCAGTTCCGCACATCTCTACTCAGCACTTTTTACAAGTTGAGTGAAGACATGAACTAAATATTTAAAAACCTGTAGCAATCACTTCAGTTATTTAAAGATCTACCATCCTCATTTTAAATGTTGAGTAAGTATTAAATTACAAATGCAATTTCAGCAACGCCATTTTTGCAAATAAACAAATATTGGTGTAAGCTTAACTATTGTACTGACACAATAGCATTTGGAAGAGTGTCCATTTTGAATGATCAATTCAATTGTTATTTAAAAAGAAATTAAAATAAATTTATAGCAAAGCAGAACTATAGGCATATTTATTACTGAAATTGAAACCAATCTTAGGGGGTAATTGATCAAATACGCGTGACTGCGAAACGGATAAATCTGGCGTTTTGTTTATTTTCGCTAAAGAAGGAAATCCCTTGGAAAACAATGTTTTCTTTTTACCTGGATACATTTGGTGCAGTTTGTTTTGTTCTCCTACTTCCCTGGTTTTGTAGAAGTGTAGATTTGATACGTACGCCCGTAGTTACTTTGGTGGTCTTGGATAAAAAAATACTGTTATTTATTAAGGCCTTCCTGCTTCCAAACTGGGGCAAAACATTATTGAAGAAAAGACTGCAACAGATTTATAAAAGAAGAAAATCCCACTGGTTTAACTGGCAATGTCTTTCCGTGTTACATTTAGTGCCTTTGTGCCATGTTTGCAGCACGGAGACTTTGATAAATAAACCCCTTTATTTTTCAACAACAGGACTACAGCAGGGAAACTGTAATAGATAATCTACCATGTTAACGCTACAAAATACTTCACTGATTCACTGCCAGAAAGGTGTGCAATGTTGCAACCTGTTTTTTTCCATGGCTATTTCCCTAGAGATCCAGTGCAAATGTGTGTGTGTATATATATATATATCTGTTACAGGTCCGACAAAATATATTACAGCTTATTTCTTTTAACACATTGATTGCTGGAGAGGTAAAACATACAGGGCAAGACTTTAAACAAAGTACATGCATCTATCTACAATCATAAGTCTTTTATTCACTTCCCAGGACCTCACTGAGGTCTGTAAACCCTTCCTGGTTAACAATGCTGCTCATTTTCCTCTTAAGAAAACACAAAGATGCTGTTAATTGGTCCATGGACTCAGCTTCCCATTAACTTTACAACTAGCCGCAAATAATCATTGCATTGTTCTCTCCTAGCAATTTCCCTTCAAGTGGTTCACACATATTCTAATTAGTAAATATAGCAAATATTAAATGTACATTAGGCTCATGACATTTAAGTTCTCACACTTTAAATAAAATGGTTATCATATGATAAATACGTTTTGGTTACCGTGGTTAACTTTTTTACCCACCATAACTTATTTCATGTATGGCTGGATCCTATCCCAGCTTCATATTGCAAAGCCAGTATAACCATCCTGATGAGACCCAAACGGTCAAAAGGCTCTATGTTAGAATGGATTAGAAGCAAAAGATGACACGTGAGCTCATTTGCATTTCCCAGGCTCCATGGCTGCAGTGGAAGCACTGTATGCTAAGAGACAATGGGGAACGAGATTTGTATTTACTGTACTGTATCCAAAAGGTTGAAAGAGCTGTCTGTGGGTAGGTTAACTGGCTGTGCTGAAAACCTGAGTAATACGGCAGGCATAAGGTTATAGGGCTCCATGTTAAAATAGATTATGTTAAATGAGCTCATTTGCATGTCATTTCCCAGAATCCCTGGCAATAGTGGAAGTACTGTATGCTAAGACAGCGGTGCACAAAGTGGGGGGCGCGACCCCCAGGGCGGGCGGGAGATTTTGCTGGGGGGGGCGCAGGCAGTTGCAGAGGTCCCGCGCTCTTCCCCCAGGCATTTAAATTAAATGCCGGGGGGATCGTGTGAGGCCCCTGTAACTGTTTACTTACCGGGATTCAGCCGCTTTGTGACGCGTCACCATGGCAACGCGGCGTAAAATGATGCCGCGGCGCCATGTGACGTGACACAGGTCAAATGACGTCATGGGTCACGTGACGCGTTATGTCACATGACCCCGCAGCGTCATCTGACGCAAGTGAAGGTAGGCGGGGGCACGAGAGCTGGGGGGAGAGAGACAGGGGGGCGCAGCACTAAAAGTTTGCGCTCCCATGTGCCAAGACATAATGGGGAAAAGCAGGGTTGCTCACAAGGGATACATACATACATATATACATACATACATACATACATGCATGTATATATGTATAGATATAGATATAGATCTATAGATATATATATATATATATGTAGAGGTATCTGTACCGTGTTAGCAGAGCTTAATAATAAAAAATAAATAGACAATACCGTTCTGTGGCTAACTAAATACTTTTATTTGTGCGAGCTTTCGAGATACACTGATCTCTTCTTCCGGCGGTGATCATTGTAACATTGCCGGAAGAAGAGATCAGTGTATCTCGAAAGGTCGCACAGATAAAAGCATTTCGTTAGCCACAGAAAGGTATCGTCTATTCATTTTTGATTTTATATATATAAACATATACAGTAGGCACGCCTCAATAAAGCACAAAGGGAGAAAGAAGTACACTGGTCATACAAATAAACATAGAAATACTTCACCCAAAGTCCAATGTGATGAGGAACACTCAGCACTCCAGTATTAGTACAGCCCTGATAAAGGTCCGAAATGTTGGGGTTTTTCTGTATCTACAATACAACTATTTGCTTTTGAACACCAATACTGTAGTACTGAGTCGTTCTTCATCACATTGCTCTTTGGGTTAAATTATACTGTACCAAAGTTCCCTTTAAACCAAAAATAAGTGCAATAGAACTGTGGTCAATTATGGTCACAAAGAATATGCGTTTAATTTTTTTTTTTAAAAATCAATTTTTGTGTGTGTAATATTTAAAATAAACAGAAACAACTTGAAATTAATATGTAAAAAATAAAATGCATTATTATTCATTTTTTTTCAATATTAACATAAATTAAAAGATACATACTGTAGGTATTACATTTACTTACAGGACACATAGTAAATCCTTCTTTTGTACAAACTGAATTAGATCTGACAAATATGCCTTCTTTACTGGAGTTGTAGGGCTACACTGGGCAGGAGTATAAACGTGCTGAATACAAATGTAGGGGATACACTGTGTCAATGTTTTACATTATAAAAGAACAAAAATGGCTGTTAATGTTAACATCAAATGTACAAACATACTTTTTTTTTTACACTGAATTAACTGACATTTTAGTTGGTTGATGTAGGTAGCCTTTGCTTGAAAATAAAATCCCAGGCCTTTCTTTGTGATTGAACCAGTCCTATTTTCTCATTGGAACGTACATGGGGTGAGGGAAATTTCAAGTAATATATAAGTACAGTCACTAATTTTATGTTACAATCTGGTTGATGTCCTCACTATACAGAAAATCAATACTATCACCTAACAACTGATATTTAGATCATTCTGAACTGCCCTGTGTACCAGGACATTATTTATGCCATAGTAAGGGTGACAGTAAACATTGTAATGAAAAAATATGGAGTGTTACATTAATACTACAGGTCCCGTAAACACTTGTATTTTAAAAGGATGTGAGTTTTCGTATTAAATAGAAATGCTCTATAAATTCTTCATTGTTTCACACACAGAAGAGATTTCAGTGATATCAAAACTCACATGAAACATCTGTTGAACAATTGTCCTAGTCCATAAAACAATGCTCAACTTTAAAAGGAGAATTCAGTTGTAAATTGGAGTCTTTACTGCAAGACCCCAACGTACAGCAAAGTATGTGAACTTCTGGGCAATTATTACTGGAAAATATCCAGTAATTGTAGAGCACTCCAAGGGGAAACGCATATTAACTGTGTTTCATCATTTCACGAACTAGTAAATTGGGAGAAAAATAAATAAATATATATATATATATATATATATATATGTGTGTATATGTGTGTATATGTGTGTATATGTGTGTATATGTGTGTATATGTGTGTATATGTGTGTATATGTGTGTATATGTGTGTATATGTGTGTGTGTGTGTATTATGTATATATTTAATATATATATATATATATATATATATATCACATGCACTTCTCTTTTGTTGTTTTATATATATATATATATATATATATATATATATATATATATATATATATATTTATATATATAATACTGTACACACATTGAATATACTGTAGACATCTATATATCTAGCTATACCCATATAACACTTATTTCCTTTCTTCACTTACAATTCTTATTGTCACATTTACACTATGCATAGACTTTGCCACCTAGTTCCCAGAGAGGGGCCGTCACTTCCATGCCTTCCATGGCAAGACAGAACACCTGGGAACATCACTTATCACATGGGAGCCTGCCCCCCTCTGACCCTGCTCTGTGCTATACAGTGTAAGGTCCGCGGACACGGTGCCGCTGCCTCTGTATCACGTGATGTGTGCTGCTCACCGCTTCTCTTGGCTCCGTTGGTCTCGATGGACTTGGCCGGTGGTCGGTTATTCCCCTGACTGAGGGTCTCGGTGCTGCTGGAGCAACCCATCCCTCCCTGCAGCTACTTCCAGACCGGTCAGAGGAAACAGCGCAATGAATAAAAATCAGAGGTATTTCCAATAGTGATCAACGAAGAAAAAAAAAAACAACTGCTATCAAAAAAGATTAGAGGGTGCACTGCCAGGGCAATGGTACTATTAATAATAATAAGAAGAAGAAGATCAAGTGCAAACTAATAGGAACAAGGGACTGACGATTAGTTTCAAGATGAATAATTACAGGAGCTCTGCAGTGAGCGTTGTAAGCCGATTTTTCTTCTTGCACGAAACTTTTGTGCCGTTCCGGGTGCAGGTGATGAATGTTTACTTGCAGCGACCGGTTGCCATATGAACAGCAGCATAGGCAGCACCTCCAGCTGCTGCAGCTCATGCGAACTGCACAGCCCCCCCAGCAGAGCTGCGCGCGCGAGAGAATGCTCCCGGGGAGGATGGGCGCATGCGCAGTACTCACAGGGCTGCTCTGATATCATAGTACCAGTAGCACTGCAGCCTCCGGGGCAACTAGAGGCTCAACAATGTATGTGTACCCTTAGAAAAATAAATACACTTGCCATAAAGTTTTATTGGGTTCCTTTGATCAAATCCTCTTCATTTTGTACCTCATTTCTAATCAGGCTCTATATCAAACCTAATGGATAAATCCACAACCCTTTATCCCCCTTTTTCTCCATTTCTGTTTGTATGATTTTTCACCCATTACTAGATCATAATACTTCAAAAAAATACAAAATCTTTGCATTTAACAGATTTGCGGTGTTTTAACCGTTCCACTTCCAAGGTGCAAAGCAATGGCAATAAAAATGATTAATACATTTCAGCCTCTGCTCCATCTCAAACGCCACTTCCCACTCATGTCATCCTGGTGCTTAAGTTTGGCTTTCCTGAGCTGGAGTAGGTATGAAACACTGCGTGCGTCCACATTTCATCGCTAACAGTAAAAAGAAAAAAAAGGTGCACTGTTTGTATGAAGGCCGGTCTGTAATTCCCTACATATGATGAGTAATTTGCCGTTTGACATAATCTTTGATGCATTTCCTCATGTTGATCACCTGATCTATACAATTTCAATGTAAACCGTATTCTGTGTATTTATAACTAGTATCAGCAAGAAAAATAATTAAATATATATATATATATATATATAGTGCAGAATAAATGAATTCTTCAGTATTAGGTGATACCTTTTTTATTGGACTAACAATTTATGTCATAGGACTATATATATAAACAGATAGAGCACAGCTGGCACTCCAAGCAAAAGAGCGAAATCATCAGGTGCATGTTCCATAAGACAAGTATATGCAACAGATTGCCTTCCCAGCAGGGAAAGCAAAGAAACAGCACTCAGTAGTATGTAGCAAAAAGATTGTATTCAAACAACATGACAGCACATGTGTAAACCAACGAAAAATAATAATAATAAAAAAAAAATATATATATACACACACACACACACACACACACACAATAAATGATCAATACATTTTGTTTACCTATATAATTAAACATTGGTGATACATGAAAAAAAAATTTGGGTTGATAAACAGCACTAGTGCACTAACACTATTTGGAGTTTCTTAGGGTTTATAGGACAGGAATTCCTCCCGATGGGGAAGATAATGGCGGTGCACTGCGTGCCAACGAGTGCTTCATGCGTTCCGGATGCAGGATTGCACGAAACGCATCAGAGTTCCTCTCAAGACTACTTGTTTTAGTTTTATGTTGCTCCATGTTCATTAAATGATTCTTTTGAGATAGTGATCCAGCATCCGTTTCCTTTTCCTGCATCCGAAACGCATGAAGCACTCGTTGGCACGCAGTGCACCGCCATTATCTTCCCCCTCTGGAGGAATTCTTGTTCTGATCTACTGAGAGCACGCTGTACAGTAGAGGCAACGTTTATTCTAACATTTGCCGTAAACTAGCCGGGTTACATTCTGGGTATGTGCTGGGTATGTGCTGGGTATGTTCTGGGCAAGTTTGAGGCACGTTTAAGGCATTTCTGCATTGACTAACGACCCATAGGATTAACACAGCAGGGATCCCTGGCATTCCAATTCAGTTTGAATGGGACTGCCAGGGACCCCCGCTGTTAATCTGATAGGCCATTAATCAATGCAGAAATGCTGGGGCTAGTTTAAGGAAAGTTTAAGGCATGTATTCAGAATGTACCTGGTTGTTTCCTGGGTTTTTGGGGGAATTGCCACTGGTTTTTGTTCGAATAAGAGTTGCCTCTACTGTATGCACCAGGAGCTGTATTCAACGAAGGTCGTGAGTATCTCATATATCGAACACTTTGTTCATATTTATGGTCTAGCTCAAAGGGTTTTTGTATTGCCTTATTGTTTCAGGGGTCAGGTTCCCTTCTGTCACGGGTTTCCTTGACATCCCATACAGTTTCAAATTTCTTTACATACCCTCATGTTTGGGCACAAATGACCTTTATTCAGTAGTACTCACACTTATTTACTTGGATACACCAACAACAGTGCATTCATGTAGGATATATTTCATTACCTTCCTAGAGCACTGGTTTAGGAGACGGTTCTCCGCTTTTGTTCGTAGGGTTTATAGCAACCTTTTTATTGGCGCACAGAAACATTTTTTTAGTACACCATGTGATAGGGAAGTTGTGTTACATTGTATGAGCCCACACAGTTAACCCCTTAAGGGTTTAGTAATCCAAAAGAGGTTTACACATTGTTATGTAGCCAGTTCCCCTCTGGCTCCCCGGTCTTCCGTTTCCCCCTCCCTTACCTTCGCCATGGTGGGGGTAGTTGCAGGTGGCGACGTGCTGGCCGGCGGCTCCCTCTGCAGGGGGCCGCCATTTTAGATGTGCTCGCGCATGCGCTGAGGCTCGCGCATGCGCAGAAGCGACGCAGCGGCCATTACTAAGAGTGAAAAGTGGCAGACCTGGTGCTCCATACTGCAGGAACGGCCCATAGTTGCGCATGCGCAGTTAGCGATAGTGGTAGCCATTACAATGTCGCGCATGCGCAGTATACATAGCGCACACGGCCCCAATGCTAAAGAGGCCCGAGGGGAACTACAACTCCCAGGGGCTGGAGCACATGTGATGCCACAGCAGCCAATAGGGCTTACAGCTTCCCCTGAAGGGAAAGATACATTGTTGTGCGCTGAGTCAGTGAGTCAGTAGAAGCTGGGACACAGAGAGGGGAGAATGTATGTGTGCAGGGAGGCAAGTAGCCCCTGTACTAGGCCAGAAATCTCCCCTTAGGCCCCAGCTAGGCCCTACTTACCCTCAGCTTGTGGTTGCTACAGGGACTGCTCCTTCGGTAGGGACACGGTCCTGTAGAACTAGCCAGTGAGGATCACAGCCAGGAAGCGTTACATCCCAGCCCTTGGTGAAGGTGAATCATCCTCTGCAGTGTCAGAGGCAGAGACATTTCAAGGTGGATCACTCCAAGCGGGAGCCACCCCACGCAGAGGCGGATCGCAACGTGGGATCATCTTTCTGGAGCAAGGGATCTCAAGTCCAACGCATCTGCGCGTCCGGGTGTGGACATACCCGCCAGGTACCTGCATCATACACCAAGTGCACCAACCTCATCTCAACTTAGTGGGCAGCGCTGTCTCACATTTGGGTGGGAGGGGGACTCTTGGGTCACTTGGGACTCTGGAAGATATGGTGTAGGGTTACGGCCTATGAGGCCCAGTGTTACAGGGGTGACACTATTGTGATGTATTGATGTTATGGTTATGTGTCCTGAGTCATCATCTGCATATAGTAAACTGTTATATATATATATATATATATATATATATATATATATATATATATATATATATATATATATATATATATATACATACACTGGTGTATGTGGTTACTCTATGTGGGGCCTGTGTCAGGGGTCACTCCACACGCTAGAATCCTACACAAGTGGAAGCGCTGTAATTGAGAAGATCATTCCAGGATACACCCCAGGTTCCCATCAGCGGAGGCTCAGGCCTCCTGTGAGCCTGACAGGTAAAGCACCACACGCCTGGTAATACATCTAGATTTCCCTCACATGCATTCTATATGCGATTGGGGGGGGGGGGGGAACCTGTGTTACAGTTACATTAAATGAACAGACATTTCATGGACAGTTAGAGATAATATATGTTATGGGTGCATGTAATAGTTACAGACAAGATTAAAATGCGAATTAGCTGAAGCCTAGTGGCGACTTTCAGAGTCTCTAGTAGGTTGTTCCAGACATGAGGTGCACGATAAGGCCGCGGCCTGGGTGCAACCGAGCGCCGTGACGTCAGGCGCTCAGGTTGCATGGGCGATTCCTGACCAACTAGTTGCACGCGTGGGGTGGCATGTCAGGGGCGCAGCTATGACGTCACAGAGCTGGTTTGCCCTCATTGGGCGAACCACTCGCTTGACGCGCAAGCAAAATCAAATTGATTTGTCTCGCCAAGCAACTGAGCACCGTGCGCTGTTGTGCCATCCGGTGGCCTGCTCCAGACACAAACCCCAGGTACAAAATCTTTACTCCTTAAGCCAGGCACCAAAAATATTTTTCCTATCCGCGCCTAGGGCCGTTCGCACATGCGCAGAGACGTCCAGCCCCGTAGACACATGTGCAGAAGCAGCCTGCACCTTACGCGCCAGCACAGAGCCGGCCAACGCTGTCTGCACATGCGCAGAGGTGGCCACCTCCACCGGCGCATGCCCAGAGGTGCCCAGTTCCGCTAGCGCATACGCAGAGGAATTCCCAGTGAAGCCAGCCAATCAGGTAGTTTATGCTTCCCTCCCTTTAAGATGACGTCACTTCAGCAAAAACAAAAAAATGGCAGCCATCACATGGTACACCAAGCAATCGGATTGGTGGGTATACCATGTGATGCCTTTCCTTTTTTGTAGTGCTGTGGCGTCATCAAAAAGGGAGAGAAGCATGCTACCTGATTGGCTATCTTACCTCCCTTTTTGATGGTGTCACAAGGAAAGGCATCACATGGTATATCTACCAATCCGATTGCTTGGTGTACCATGTGATGGCTGCCATTTTGTTTTTTCCTGAAGTGATGTCATCTTAAAGGGAGGGAAGTATATACTACCTGATTGACTGGCTTCCCTCCCTTTTTCATGACGTCACATTCTAAAATAAAGGACCCTGTCACATGGTACACCAACCAATCGGATTGGTGATGTACCATTTGACACAAAATGTGACGTCACAGGCATTATATAAGGCCTGGCCTGTCTCAATTGACGGCAAGAAGACGTCGGGGCAACATCTCCGGGGCCCATTTGGATTACACAGCAGAGAAGACAGGAGAAAAGAAGGAAAGATCTTGCCGGAGATGTCTCTTCAATCAACATATTATTGTGGACTTCTGCGCATTGGCTGATGAGGAGCATTGCGTCGTGGGTCAAGAGATGGTGCCTGAGTAGGACGGGGTGAAGACAGCAAAGGTAAGAAACACATTGATTGGCTTTTATTTAATTGCGTATTTTTTTAGGCTACCATTGACTGCCAATGTGTTTATCTATGCCCCTTTCCGGGTATAGATAAGCACAGTGACAAGCAATGCATTTTTAGGCAAATGTTTCTTTTTATTTTATTGTAATGTATTGTATTTTTTGTTATTTGTTTTTTGTTAGGTTGCCCTTTCATTGTGGCAATCCATGCCCAAATTGGGGGCATGGTTTACCACTGTGATAATCAATGGGTAGAAGGGGTCAGGGTATGGGTAGTTGTGCCGGGGATGGTGGTTAGGCCTCCGGGACAGAGCCGCCAACAGAAATCATGGAGCTCAGGACAAATGAAAGGAGCAGCCCCCTCCCCCCAAACCCATAGCGCCCTACCACGAAAATTTTTTTGTTAACGAGCAACTTTTATTTAACTGTTTTCTTATTGTAATACAGAAAAAAACATTACAATGCAATCTGTTTATTTTTATATTTTCAACAAAAGACAGTTGACTGCTTGCCTGGGTGGGTGGGTGGGTGACTGACTGACTGCCTGGGTTGACTGACTGCCTGGGTGGGTGACTGAGTGGGTGGGTGAATGCTTGGGTGAGTGACTGGGTGGGTGAGTGGGTGGATGACTGAGTGACTGGGTGGGTGGGTGAGTTGGGTGGGTGGGTGACTGCTTGGGTGAATGAGTGAGTGGGTGAGTGAGTGGGTGGGTGAGTGGGTGGGTGACTGAGTGACTGGGTGGGTGGGTGACTGAGTGACTGCCATGGTGGGTGAGTTGGGTGGGTGATTGCCTGGGTGACTGCCTGGGTGAGTGAGTGAGTGGGTGAGTGACTGGGTGGGTGAGTGGGTGACTGACCTTGACGGGGTGGGTGCTGCTTCCTGCTTCCTTGCCCGCCAGACGCTTCCCTCCCTTCACCCATTGCCTGAAACATTTCACTTAATAATTTGATGGTGACATATAATATTGATAGAAATAACAAGGCACAAATACCGTAGATAAATACTAACTGTATAGATAGGAACATAAAGATCTGTATAGATCGAAACATCGATCCAGCTTGAAAAAAGACCTTTATTCTTCCCCAAAGATCATTGGAGTGCCTGAATTCTCCTTCCTTTAATATAAGTTTTCCAACCAGGTTTTCTAGGAACGTTTGGGTTCCCACTGGTACCCCTAAAGCAGGGGTGGGGAACCTTTTTTCTGCCAAGGGCCATTTGGATATTTATAACATCATTCGCGGGCCATACAATATTATCAACTTAAAAATTAGCCTCCTATATTTGGTCAAACATTTAATTAACTAACCCCTAATGTGATGGCTGGAACTGCTTCTCTTTGGTGAGGCGTGTGATGTTAGCTGGTATTGATGATGTTGCTACTCGCAACTGGTTTTCCAGGTTTGGGTGGGTGACTGACTGACTGACTGACTGACACTTGGGTGACTCACTGACTGACACTTGGGTGGGTGACTCACTTACACTTGGGTGGGTGACTCACTGACACTTGGGTGGGTGACTCACTGACACTTGGGTGGGTGACTCACTGACACTTGGGTGGGTGACTACTGACTGACACTTGGGTGACTGACTGACTCACTGACACTTGGGTGGGTGACTCACTTACACTTGGGTGGGTGACTCACTGACACTTGGGTGGGTGACTCACTGACACTTGGGTGGGTGACTCACTGACACTTGGGTGGGTGACTCACTGACACTTGGGTGGGTGACTCACTGACACTTGGGAGGGTGTCTGCAAAAGTTAATCATACAACATGTATTGAAGTCAAGGAGACCAATGATACTGGGATTAGGCGTCATGCCTGGTGGTGTCCCAGGGCCCTCCTGCCCTTCCCCTGTCAGGGCCCTGCATAGCTCCCTCTCATCTTACACTGCGGCACTGCGGAGCAGGTGCCCTCCTCCGCAGCTGCTGCCCGGTGTGGGGAGGAAGAAGAAGAGAGACGGTAGTGAGGTGTCTCTCCCTCCGCAGACTCGTTCTATCCCCCACTCCTCTTATACCCCCTTCCCCCTCCCATCCCCCAAGCCCCACTCCTCTTATACCCCCTTCCCCCCCCATCCCCCAAGCCCCACTCCTCTTATACCCCCACCCCCCCATCTCCCAAGCCCCACTCCTCTTATACCCCCTTCCCCCCCCCCACCCCCCAAGCCCCACTCTTATACCCTCTCCCCCCCCCCCCGGAGCGCTGCTTACCCGCACCGCCCTGGTGATACTCAGCTTCTTTATCACCCTAGGCGGCTGCTGCTCTGGACTTGGACGTGCGCCAGAAGGGGGAGGGGGAAATCGGAGCAGGGGGGGGGGGAATTGGATCGGAGCAGGGGGTGGGGGGGGGCAATCGGAGGCATGGAGCAGACTTACCACTTGCTTAGGGAGACCAGATTTTCAAAATGAAAAACCGGGACACATTAAAAAATTATTTATAAAACAAATTACATCACGTGACGCACCCCGTTGCCATGACAACGAGACACTGACGTCAGGCAGTGCCATGTTGCCATGACAATGTGGCATCACGTGATGCCTCGGCGCCATAATACGTCCCGTTGTCATGTCAACTTGATGCCGCATGACGTCATGGAGCGTCTCGTTGTTATGGCAATGGGCATTACGTGACGTCGCGCAGCCATGTTGATGGAATTTGGAGGGGAGGATGCAGCCACAGACAGTGACACAGACACACACAGTGACAGTGAGACTCACACAGTGACAGTGACACACACACACACAGAGAGTGAGACACACACACACAGAGAGTGAGACACACTCAGTGACAGTGAGACACACAGTGACAGTGACACACAGATACAGAGAGACAGTGAGACACACAGAGACAGTGAGACACACACACAGTGACACACACACAGTGACATTGACACACACACAGACAGTGACACACAGTGACAGTGTCAGACACACACACACACACACACACACACACACACACACACACACACACACACACACACACACACAGTGACAGTGCCAGACACACACAGTGACAGTGTCAGACACACACAGTGACAGTGACAGACACACAGTGCCAGTGCCAGACACACACAGTGACAGTGAGACACACAGTGACAGTGACACACAGATACAGAGAGACAGTGAGACACACAGAGACAGTGAGACACACACACAGTGACACACACACAGTGACATTGACACACACACAGACAGTGACACACAGTGACAGTGTCAGACACACACACACACACACACACACACACACACACACAGTGACAGTGACAGACACACAAAGTGACAGTGCCAGACACACACAGTAACAGTGTCAGACACACACAGTGACAGTGCCAGACACACACACAGTGACATTGACACACATACACACAGTGACACACACAGTGACACAGTGACAGAGACAGACACACACAATAAGCCCACCTCTGCAAACACACACAAAAATAAGGCCTCTCCCCCCCTGGGGTGGGTAAGGTGCCTGGGAGGGGGTATAAGGGGGCATGTGGGTTACCTGGGGCCCGGGAATGGGCAGCTGGAGCAGCATGGCCATTGCAGATGAGGCTGGCAGGCCCGCGGAGCCTAAAGGGAGGGACAGAGGGGCGGAACCTAAGGAGCCCGGCATTACTGGAGGAGAGAAGGGAGGGGGGCAGTGCTGAGGGAAGGGGAGGCCCGGCTTGCACCATACACTTGCTCCATGTAGGAAGAGGCGGGCCAAAAAAAAAAATCTTGGCAGAGTGACAGCACAGGCAGCCAATCAGGAGAGGGGGAGGTTTTTTTTTTTTTTTTTATAACCTTTCTTGCAGGCTTACTTCCCGGGGGCCGGACCAGGGCCAGACGTTCCCCACCCCTGCTCTAAAGGGTTCCCTGCAATTTTCTGGTCATTTGAAAATTGTACCAAATATAGACGAATTTACAGTGCATCTGATCTCAGACGCGCTATTAGAGAGGGTTGGGATTCCTTACAATGCATCTGATCTCAGACGCGCTATAGAGAGGGTTGGGGTTCCTTACAATGCATCTGATCTCAGACGCACTATTAGAGAGGGTTGGGGTTCCTTACAATGCATCTGATCTCAGACACACTATTAGAGAGGGTTGGGGTTCCTTACAATGCATCTGATCTCAGACGCGCTATTAGAGAGGGTTGGGGTTCCTTACAATGCATCTGATCTCAGACGCGCTATTAGAGAGGGTTGGGCTTCCTTACAATGCATCTGATCTCAGACGCGCTATTAGAGAGGGTTAGGGTTCCTTACAATGCATCTGATCTCAGACGCACTATTAGAGAGGGTTAGGGTTCCTTACAATGCATCTGATCTCAGACACACTATTAGAGAGGGTTGGGGTTCCTTACAATGCATCTGATCTCAGACGCGCTATTAGAGAGGGTTGGGGTTCCTTACAATGCATCTGATCACAGACGCACTATTAGAGAGGGTTGGGGTTCCTTACAATGCATCTGATCTCAGACGCGCTATTAGAGAGGGTTGGGGTTCCTTACAATGCATCTGATCTCAGACGCGCTAATAGAGAGGGTTGGGGTTTCTAATACTGTCTCTGATCTCCTTAACCAAAAAAAAAGGTTGAAACCCACTGCGATAGACGGAAACACTGCAATGTAATTTGAAACCTTGTTTTTCAGGTTAAGTCCCTGACAACATTTTCTCCAAACATATGTTTTGCATTTAGAACACCTTACCCAGTGAGATTATACGAACCAAACACATGAATGCTGTTTCAGCAAATCTACACTTTTATAGAGGTTCCAGATTCCTATCCTAATATGCGGCTTTGAACAATTAGATATATTTGTTTGCCTGCCAAAAAGAGGATAAGATTGTGCATGACCCGATGAAAATTGGATGAGCTTGTTAGCATTTGATGTCATCATGTTCATTATCAGCAAACACAGCCTGTCACTTTTAATTTCATTTGCAAATGCAAGATGTGAGCGTGATTAAGGCAGGTGGCCTCCGCATGACATTCTAGTGCATCTGTCAAAGTGGTTTCATAAAAGGGAATAAGCTAGATGAAGCATAATGTGCAAACCACACCTTAGATTTGTGAAATTTACGTTGATAGGTTTTACTAATACTTTTAGTGACAAACGAAATGTACAAACAAGATATATCATTCCAATGAATGAGGGTGACACATTTGAAACCTAAAATATGGGGGTATTGATAAGGGTTATTTAACTTCTTTATTATTGACCCTTCTGACAGCCAAGAGGTTAAATATGCAGGCCAGTTTTATTCTTTTGGTTATATGGAAATCTTGCCTGGAAGTCTCATTTTTCTACAGCATCTATTATATTTTTTACCTTGCTGGTCGCTTCACCAAGTTAATGTACAATGAAGTTCAGGTACTGATGATTTTTAGTCACTCAGAACTAATAATGTACATAGCGTAGATCCTCAAATCGTCGCAATTTTTTTAATGTTCTGTTATCTCAATTGAACGTATCCATATCCGTAACAAAGGTGCTAAGCGCAACAATGTCCTGGCATTTTCCTTAACAATAACAGATCCTTACATTTTAAGGGACCTTAGGCTTACTCACATGCAAATCATATGGTAATGACCAGTTTACCTAACTATAGGGTGACAATATTTAACCAGGGAAAAAACGCTGACTGTGCATGTGTGAAAGGCGAGCGTCAACTTATTGTTTTGCTTTAGCTGTCATCTCACATCAAGGATTATCAGACTATGTTCGAAGGATTTGCCTACAGGTGCATGAAAAAACAGTTACAGCCTGCAGTTCTCCTGCTTTAACACAAACAACATTTCTTCTATCTTCGTGCTAGAATGCTAAATTGTGTGGTAATTGCCATCCCCCAAATTAGATCTGGACTCTGCACAACAACTTTTCAACTGTGAGAAATTAACTTTCCAAAAGCTGTGATTATTTGTACTCTTTCTATCCTCCAGTACCTGGGAAGTCTCTACTCCTGCATCTCACTATGCCCTCCCTACTGCTTTTTTTGTTTTACTGCTTCCTCACTCCTTTGTGAACCTCTCTGTTCTCTCCAACTTCCCCACTC
Organism: Ascaphus truei; assembly: GCF_040206685.1. Taxonomy (NCBI): domain Eukaryota; kingdom Metazoa; phylum Chordata; class Amphibia; order Anura; family Ascaphidae; genus Ascaphus; species Ascaphus truei. The sequence goes on from NC_134484.1 coordinate 67,489,986, forward strand.
CCCACTACGCCATTATTTATACACCTCTCTCCCAACAACTTCTTTACCCCTCAATTAAAAAACACCGACACAAATCCTCTATTCACACCCTCTATCTACCCCTTCCTGCTGCTGGGGATCTCTCTTAGGCCTGAACCCAGACATACACACCTGATCTCACCCATGCCTCCCTGCCATCTCTTCCCCTGTAAATAATGACTAACGTTAAAACTTGCCCCACAAATCAAGCATCCCAATAGCCTGCCCTCATGGTTACTGTCCCACACTCAGTCACTCCTACCAAACAATTGTGACCAAGCTCTGCCATCTTATGCACTTATTTCCTCACCTGCTGTCTCTGTAAGTTCACCATCATACCTCTTAGATTGTAAGCTCTTTGGGGCAGGGATTTCCTTTCCTATTGTCTGATTTTGCTGCACTTATTTTATTATTATAATTCCCTGTACTGTTTTCTTTGTAAAGCGCTGAGTACACTTTTGGCGCTATATAAATAAAGACATACAATACAATACAACTTGCAAAACGAACAGCACGCATTTATAAACTGTTGATAACTCGAGTAAATGTGACACATATAAAGAGCATTTACTATTGGCATCACCACATTATTTTATTCATTTTCTGACACTGCATGATTTATTACACAGGAAACATTATATAAAAAAAGGGTATTTCAATTTTTTCCTTTATACATAAGCATTATTGTTAAGTATGAAAACTAAGAATTTCTACACTGAGCAACACTGCAGTAACAACGTTATATTGAGAGAACTAAACATGATTTTCATCATTAATCAGCCACTTACACTATTTCTTATGATTTATATTACAACTAATCAGCAACTAATATCTTGTAATATTTATTTGCAACAGTGTCCGCTTTAGGCGTGGATTAGGATTTTGACTTTCTACTTCTAAGAAGACAGAGAGAATAGCACGAAGATCAAAATAGAAATTCCATCAATAACTAGCGAGGGCAAATGTAAATTTGAGGGCTGCAGATTCCAGCATGACTGGTCCTTTTGTGGTTTCGCTCACTCGGCATCCAGGTGCTACCAGAGGAGCGGGCACAGGGTTTTGAAAGCAGTGCAGCAGGTTAGTCAGAAGGGCGGTTTCTCCGGTGAGTGCAGAAAAGATGGCCCAGTGGCTGGAAAAGTACTCTAGCAGGGAGACGCTACAGGACGGGTTTTGGGAGGGGTTGCAGATCCCATTTGAGGTACAGGCGGAATTGCAGGGGTGGGGGGGGGGGGGGGGGTGGGGAGGGTGTAACCTGTGGTTGGTTAGGGAACAGAGGGTGGTAGCCAGGGAGAAAGTGCTGAAGGAAGTAGAGTTGGGGAGGACGACGAGCCCATTTTCTGTTCCCCCTCTGCTTGGCTTGAGATTTTCCCCATTAGGGGTTGTTCCCAAGAAAGAGACAGGGCTTCTAGACTGATTCAGCACTTGACGTGAACGACTAAATAGGCAGGCAGCTCTGCTTGGTTAATTACGCACAATTTGATCAGGTGGCAGCATTGGTAGGCAGGATGGGGCAAGGTGCATTGCTGGCAAAGGCGGAAATTAAATCCGCCTTTAGGTTGTTACCCGTGCATCCACAGTGCGTCCACCTGTTATGCTGCGTGTTGGACAGGCAGTACTTTGTTGACCTATGCCTGCCTATGGGTTGTGCATTGTCTTGTTATTATTTCAACACATTTGGCACTTTTCTCGAGTGGTTGGTGCACAAGAGGGTGCAGGTGGCAGGAGTCATGCATCATTTGGATGTCTTCCTATTTGTGTGACCGGGTGTCTCAAATTTGTGAACCAGATAGCTGATTACATTTTCGGTGATGGCACTCGAATTTGGGGTCTCGCTAGCAGAGAAAACCGTGGGTCCAATGATGGTCCTCAGCTTCCTGGGGATCGAGATTGATTCGGTCCGCATGCAGTACAGGCTTCTGGGGAAAAAGTTGGTTGCGCTGCTGAATTCTCTGGTGGAATTCAGGTCGCTAAAGAAGAAGTTGCAGAGGCATTTTCAGTTGCTCATGGGCCACTTGGTCTTTGTTGCAAGGATTATACCGGTAGGGCGGGTGTTTTAAAAATGGCTGGTAGCGTCAACGGCAGGGGTGAGAGGCCCAAAGCACTTTATTCGAGTCACCACTGAAAGCCGCAAAGATTTGGCGGTCTGGCTTGAATTTCTGAAAACATACCATGGGCGGACATTTTGGAGGGTGTGGCCATCGTCGAATGCAGAATTACAACTTTTCACCGATGTAGCGGGGTCAGTAGGCTTTAGGGCATATTACAACGGGGTGTGGTGTGCTGAACAGTGTCCTGTTCAATGAAACAGAAACTCAGTTGATCAAGAACCTGATGTTCTTGGCGTTATTTTCTCTGCTGGTGGCTGTGAGGTTGTGCGGTCATCTTTTCACCAACAGGAGGGTAACTTTTTGATCAGACAACATGGGGGTGGTGGAGGTGGTGAACAACTGTGGGTCGTGTGTCCCCGTGTTAGTTCTGCTTCGCAGTTTTGTACTGGCTTGCTTTAAGCTGAATATAGCTTTTAAAGCTCGTCATATCCCAGGTGTCGCTAATACCATTGCTGATGATTTGTTACAGCTTGCGGAATTCCAGTGGTTGGAACCGGAGGCAGAGCTGATCATCCCGCGATGCCCGGAAGAATTATGGGACTTCCATGTAGTGGAGGGATTCTGCCGGTTTGCACCGGTTCGGGTGAACCGGTTCCTAAAATGTTCTCTGTTCGCCGAACCGGAGCGACCAGCTCTACCTGCCCCCCTCAAGAACTCCGCTCTGTGTCCTGCTGCTGTGTGAGGACCCCATGGGAAGCCACTCTGCCTCTCTCACCTTCTCGGCAGCAGGGGGGTATGGAAGCCCAGAGTATGCTTTGCCCTGCTGCACAAGCGCTGTGGAGGGGAACCCTGGCATCACTCCATCAAGCGCTTGGAGAAGTGAAGGAGAACCTACCTGCTGTTGCTCTGTTCCTGAGACCAATCTTCAGTGTACCATGTGAGTGTGGCAGCGGCTTCATTAAACTGCCGGCAACCCCTTCCACCCCCTCTCCCCCCACCCCCCCATGCTCTGTCCTGTACTGCTGACAGAAATAAACTTTAACATTTGTATTTGCACTGGTTGCAGGTTGCACTTAGGGACATTTGTCTTGCACTGGTTCCCCCTGGTCTCTCTGCCCCCCTGCCTTGTCTCTCCCCCCCTCCATGGTCTCTCTCCCCCTCCATGGTCTCTCTCTCCCCGCTCCCTGGTCTCTCTCTATCCCCCCTGGTCTCTCTCTATCCCCCCCTGGTCTCTCTCTATCCCCCACTGGTCTCTCTCTATCCCAACAGAGGGAGGACACTCCCGTTCGGTTGCCATGGCTACCTTAGGCTACTTAATGTGCACGTTCACTACGTGCCAGTACCTTTGAGAAAGCGCGGAAACGCGCGAAACGTGCGAAATGTGCGTCAGGTTACCGGAACGGAGTGACGTCACCATGCCGGATGGACGCCACACACGAGTGTGATCGCTGCCGAGTTAGAATCAGAGACTTATCCTGTCTCTCGGTAACTACACCTCGGTAACCCGCCTCCACTTCCCCTGACAGCGGGACCCGGTGGAGCCACTACAGATATGCTTAGCAGAGCATCACAAGCTAAGTGAAATATCTCATTAATGTGTCCGGTTGGACTCTCCACGGACATTATAGGTCACATGGCCAAGTAGAGGCATTATACCCTCTCCATACTGCTGTACTTGCTACAGCTCTACTTCTTTGTTTGAACACCATTATAGTTGATTTACATCTGTATGTGGTAGTAAATTGTTATTTTTCAGTCCCCACAGCACAGGCTTTTTACTGACCTTCTTGCCTGGGAAGTATATACTTACCTTCATTTACATCATTAGTAAGGGATTTACTTTTGCAGCATTACTAATGCAAGGTTGAGTGTGTTAACTTCGTGTGTTTTACCATTGTGCTGTAGAGGCTATAACTAGATACGGTTTTTGAACCGTGCCTCAGGGCATTAATATAGCACATTTGGTGCCTGCCCTTTTACATACAGCCACACTAACACACAAGGCAACCTCACTTACTGTATCTGTAAATCTATGGGGCTTACACTTATCATCTAACCCGGGTATAACTTGTTTAACTTTTTTACACCACTATCTAGTGATATACGTGTGCATGTTAGTATAGTGAGCTATAATTACCTGCGGTTTAGCACACCATATGTATCTACTATCATGCATACAGCATCCCTCTGTTGTTTCAATATGCAGTATCAGTAACATCACTCACCACGAGACCTATTGAAGCTGTTCTATTCCAATTCATTATGTGTGATTTCTGTGCAACTTGTCACAATGTTGTGGAGGCGTTAACTGGATACGGTCCTTGAACCGTGCCTCAGGGCACTAGTATAGCACATTTTGTGCCTTGACAGGAACCTACACTATTACGTAAAGTACCATAACCACATCTAGTTACGTACGGGTATGTGTTTTTTATGTGCACCATTCGGTTGTTTTTGATTATGTGTATTTCACCGTTTCTGGGTTCACACTACATCATACTCCAGTGTGGGCCATTGATATTAGGTCCTTACCACTGGACCGGCTCATTTTAAGCTATTCACCCCTACAGACTCAGTATCAGCAGCCTGCATCCGCTGAGGTCTGCTGATTTTTTAGACATAAGGACATCCATTATTTGGATTAGCACCTTTTTCTGTAGGTAACTATGGGTGATTACCTTCGCCACTTGGCCCACTGCGTCTTGATGTAGTGCTATCTGTATTTATCTTCCGTCTATTTGTTTGCAGGAAGATTCTTTGGTTTGCCCATAGGGACTGGTCCTGGACTATGTTTACCTTGTCCCTCTTTACAACATCATTTTATATGTGATTAAAGGTTTTTTAATGTACTAATCATATCACTACCACTGACCTATCTGAGTGCATTCAAGGGGGAATCTCTTGTGTGTTTGTTCATAGTTATCCTTATCCCCTTTTGCACCAGCTTTTGGTCCTATTCATACGCTCATTATTATTATTTTTCTCTATACCTCTGCTGATGCGGGAGCACCTCTCAGTCCCCTTCCCCTCCCTTCTCTCCCATCCCTGGAATTTCTACTCTCTATCCCACCCTGGTCTTTCTCTATCCCTCCCTGGGCTCTCTTACCCGGTCTCTCTTCCCACCATCTCTCTTCCCCCGTCTCTCTCTCCCAATGTCTCTCTCTCTCCCCCCACCCTGTATCTCTTTCCCACCTCTCTCTCTCCCCCGTCTCTCTCTCTCTCCCCACCTGTCTCTCTCCTCCCTCCCAGTGAGAGAGAACCTGTTGCTAAAATGTTTGAATCCCACCACTGCTTCCATGGCTCCCGGGACGTGGGGCACCCATGCGACTGCTTGGTGCGAGTATCAGGAGTTGTTAGGGGAGCTGGGCAGGACATTTCAGAGGTGGGGGCCTTAGTAGCGTATGTACTTACCTTAAAACAAAAAGGCCTATCGAGCGGGTCGGAAGCTGTGAGTGTTTTCTTTTTCATGAGGCTGTTGGGGAGAGTAGATCCTACTAGGGCCTTAGCGGTTATGTGAATTGTAGCAAGACTAAAGAGGGGTGAAGCGGTGCAAGATAGCAGGAAGCCAGTTGCACCTCTAATACTGGAGGGGTTGGTTCAGGTCACTGGAAGGGTATGCTACTCGCAGTTCAAGGCCAAGCATTTTAATTTGGCATTTACATTGGACATTTTTGGGGCATGTTTGGGAGCTGGTCTGAGCGACCTGGATGGTGAGAAGGAGGGTTGCAAGTGGAGGCTGTAGAACAGGGGCCAGGGTCAGTAAAGTTGCTTATATGCGGATCAAAAACTGATCAGGGGATGTGTGAAAATAGGGTCTCGATTCTGGGCATACTGGGTAGCATGACGCCCTGTGGGGACTTTGGGAGTGTACTTGGGGGTCAGGCCCCCCAATCCCGGGTCCACTGCTGGTGCATGCCGGGGGGGAACCATTATCGTAGTTTCAGAATCCACCCAAGAGTCATCCTTTTTCATTAACTGCGGATTCCACTCATCCTGCTTTCCGATGTCCACATCTTCTTCTGAAGTGCCGGCTGCGGATAGCAGAATTCATCTCCTACAGGAGTCATGGAAAAGGATTCAGGAAAATCTTAAGACCGCAACAGCCAGACAGGAACTTCAGGCAGACAGTCACCGGTGCAAGATCCAGGAATTTAGTCCAGAAGATAAGGTGTGGTTGTCATCAAAAAACATATGCCTCAAGGTGCCCACGCTCAAACTGGCACCCAGGTTCCTTGGACCCTTTCCCAAAATAGAGAAGGTCAACCCAATGGCATATCACCTACGTCTTCCCTCGTCAATGAGGATCCCCTCTGTCTTTCACGTCTCCCTACTGAAACCTGCCTTCCACAGTTCTCGCTTTCTTCATTCTTCCTCACCTCCAGCTCCCCTTCTCGTACAAAGGCAACAGGAATATGAGATTCCGTCCATCGTGGATTCCAGGACCTCTAGAGGATCTATACTGGAAAGGTTTTGGACCAGAGGAACGCTCCTGGATCCCTCATCACCATCTTCATGCTCCCAGACTCGTACGGACCTTCCATCAGAGATATCCATGTGAGGCATGACATGGTACACCCCCAATCTTATTGGTTGTAGTAAACCATGTGACATCTTCTATTTTTTTTTTAAAGGATGTGACGTCACTCCCTTTCCGATCCCAAGCAGTATAGTGTCCTAAGCTCGTGTGGAGAACACACGCTTAAAAAGGCCCCAAACTGCATCTCAGTGTGGTGGTATAGGTATCAATTACTGGGGGAGCGTCCAAAGTCACGTCCCAAATGCCTTGCTACTGTGGATGCAAAGCATTGTGGGGAATAACTTTGGAAGCTCCTGTTGTAATTGAACACATTATAGTGCCTGGGATCTGCCATTACATATAAACATGTTAATTGTTTCCATATATTATAATGCTGTCAAAAGATAGACAGTGCCTTCATCTTAATATATAAATCTGAAGTTTGTGGGGTTGTAGATGTGGCCAATCAGATTGCTCCGTATCCCTGCCCCGCCCCGCCCCGCACGCCTCTCATTGGCCTGCGTGGGTCTATGGCTCTGATGTCACCCAACTGCCACTCTTCTCCTCCTCACCCAACTGCCACACACACACACGCACAAGCACCCGGCCACTGTCCTCTTCACCCAGCTCCCCTCCCCACCCTAACCCCCCCCAGCTCACCTCCCCACCCTAACCCCCCCAGCTCACCTTCCCGCCGGCTCCCCCCATCACCCGCATCACCAGGCTCCGCCACTCCCTTCTGTCCCGCTCACCCCTGTTCCCGCCGCACTCTCGCCTCCTCCTCCTGCCTCTGCATGTTGCGGATGGCGGTGGAGGGTACGGCGCCCGAGAAAGGCGCCGCACGGGACTGCTGGGCTTGCGCTCGAGAAAGGCGCCGCTCTGGACTGCGGGGGGGGGGCGGGGCCTGCGCCCGAGAAAGGCGCCGCTCGGGACTGCAGGGGGGGGGGAGGTGAGGGGGGCGGGGCCTGAGCCCGAGAAAGGCGCCACACGGGACTGAGACGTGTGTGTGTCTGTGTCTCACTGTGTGTGTGTGTGACACTGTGTGTGTGTGTGTGTGACACTGTCCCCCCCTCCTGTACACTGTCCCCCCCCCTTCCTGTCCACTGTCCCCACCCCCCCTCCTGTTCACTGTACCCACCCCCCTCCTGTCCACTGTCCCCCTCCCCCTCCTGTCCACTGTCCCCACCCCCCCCCTCCTGCCCACTGTCCTCCCCCTCCTGTCCTCTGTCCCTCCCTCTGGGGAGGGGGAACTGAGAAAGAGGGGGAGCACAGAAATAGGGGGAGAGGAGGGAGCGGGAAATTTAACTCACGGGCAACGCCGGGTATATCAGCTAGTTAAATATTAAAATCAATGTAATATAGTTTACGGTGTCATCAAGACATGGCATCTCAAGAGGCACTGAACTAGTAATGCATCTTAAAGTTTCCATCTGTTCCAGCAGGCCCAGCTTATCTTCAGTTTCTTAACTAATATGATGTGTTTAGAGTGCCTCCTAATGGTAGATATAGGAGAAGCAACGTTGCCTGGTCGTGTCCGTGGATCTTATTTATCCATAGCTTGAATCTTATTTTTGGTATCCCAATGCATTAACATTTAATCAGTGGTCAAAGTGTGAGGGTACCACTACTTTTATACAGACATACCCCGGTTTAAGGACACTCACGAGTAAGGACATATCGCCCAATAGGCAAACGGCAGCTCGCACATACGCCTGTCAACACGTTCTGAACAGCAATACCAGCTTCCTACCTGTACTCCAGAGATGTGAGTAAATAAACCTTATATAATATTGCATCATCTGTGTGGTCTATGGAGGTCCAGGGATTATCCCAATGAGGGGTGGAGTAGTGGGTTAATTCTCATTGCCCTGCCCCTTCAGGGAATATAGGTTTCGTTAAGGACTATATACCACTACACTACTGGATATTACTACAGAAACCCCCGATACCAGTGCTATGGAGTTATATATATGATGAATTATATGATGTGGATTGAGTATTAGAGCGCTTATACCACAGAGGAATCGAAACTCTGAATACTTGCAGCCTTGTCCCAGGCCGCAGTCCGCCGCGTGGACGTCCACCCACCAGCGCAGCAGTGTAGCGGTAGTACTACGGTGGGGAGGGTTCCTATCTGAGGGCCTTCCTTACAATACTTAAGCTGTGGTTGGCTCAGGGCCTTTCTGGGGCCTAAGGGGCAAGGTCTGGGCTTAGTCCAGGAAGCACTGCTCCCTGGACACTACGTTCTGTCTTGCCACCTCCTTCAAACTGCACGCTGGCTCCTTGTCCCAGAGGATATCCTCCTCCCCTTGCGCGCCCTCCTTTCCGGCAGAACCTCCTCAAATCCCCCGGCCCATTTCCCAGGCATTCTGGGACTTGTAGTCTCTAGTACAATATGGCCGCTGCAACTTAGTCCCGAGGTTTCTGGGAGTTGTAGTTACGCAACTTCCAAGATGGCCGTCCTCACAGTTTCCCTGATGCAAGGTCCGTAGACCAGCTGGCAGCGGAGCAGTTCCCCTGCACCGGAAGCAGGGTTGGGGGACTCTGCTACATAAGCATAAGTAATTAGTACCACATATAACATGTATAAAATATAATGGTATGAGTAGAGGTGGAAAGTGCATTTGATAGCAGCGTTATGAAAAGATGGGGACGTGCAAATGGGGACTTGGGGAGCTGTAGCCTACAAGTCATTTAAATTCTTCATTCAGAAAGTGTTTTCTTAAAATGATTAATAGAATGTGTTTCTTCTCCTTGGCACAGAGCTAGGATTTTAGGTTAATACTCTGTAATCCTCTTTGGTAAAGTTAAGGAATGAGGGATTCTGCATGCGTGCATTACCTGTTTACACATTCCAGGTTTTACATTAAACACAGTTTTTATGATTGACTATGAATTAAGTAGAAATAGCCGCGATAGTGCAGAGTAAATGAGTACATAAGTATTAGGTAATACCTTTTTTATTGGACTAACAATTGATATTATTGTCTTGTCAATAATATATCAATTATTGGTTCAAATAAAAAAAAGGTATTACCTAATACTGAAGTACTCATTTACTTTGCACTATTACTGTATTCACAGCGGTACGCAAACTGGGGGACTCGAGACTGTCTGCGGGAGGTGGGCTTACAGAGGCCCCACGCGCTTCCCGAAGGCACTTAAATTAAGTGCCGGGGGAGTGGCGAAGGCCTCTGTATACCTCACTTACCTTGGCTACGGCGGCTTCTTAGACGCGTCGCCATGGCAATGTGACGTCAAGATGCTGATGCCAGAGCCGAGGTAAGAGGGAGTGGGATTGGAACGGAGAGAGGGGAACTGCCGGCAGGGGGGCGCAGGAAAAAAGTTTGCGCTCCCCTGCTGTATTGTATGTCTTTATTTATATAGAGCTAAAAGTGTACTCAGCGCTTCACAAAGGATACAGTACAGGGAATTATAATAATACATTAAGCACAGCAAAATCAGACAATAGGAAAGAAAATCCCTGCCCCGAAAAGCTTACAATCTAAGGCCTCGGGCATGGTCAGCGCTTAGGCGCTGACCCGTGCTGAGGCGCGCTTATGCTCGGCACTGAGCCCCTGCAGCCGCAATGAGAGCGGCTTTAGCAGGGGCTTGCGCACGCTTCCGCACGCCTGCGGAAACGTGTGTCTTAACAAATGTTACGTTTCTGTGCGTGCCGGAGCGCAGGGCCGGTCACGTGAGCGGTTCGCCCAATGAGGGCGAACCAGCTCCGTGACGTCACTAGCCTGCCCCCAGACACGCCCACAGACGGCACGCGCTCTAAGGCCAGGGAAAGCACCGCTTTCCCTGAGCCTCAGCGCGCCTCTGCACGGGCGAAGTGTCTATGCACGAGGCCTCAGAGGTATGATGGGGATTTTACAGAGAGCGCTGGTGAGGGAATAAGTGCAGTAGATGGCAGAGCTTGGTCACAATTGTTTGGTAGGAGTGACTGAGTGTGGGACAGTAGCAATGAGTGCAGGCTATTGGGAATGGATGCTTGATTTGTGGGGCGAGTTAATCCCAGCAGGTTCGCTTTTCAACGTTTCAATTCCCCAGCCGTCTTCCGTACAAATGCGTGTCACAGCCGAGCGCGCGCGTGCACCCGCCTCCCCTGTCACGCGGGCGGTCGGGAGCGCGCGCGCTCCCTTGCCTGTACCCGCCTTCCCTGTCACGCGGGCGGTCGGGAGCTGTGAAAAGCGTTGCATTGTGGGAGCTTCTGCCTTTCTCGGTTCCCGGCCATCTTGGAGCTTCACGTCTGGTGAGTTGGGCTCCGGCCTCTCCGGAGATTATCGGCGGCCTGAGGCCCCCGCGGAGGGTGGGAAATAGCTCGGGTGGAGAGAGCTGATCTCCCTGCGTCTAACACCGCTGGTGGTTTCTCTCCACTTTATTGCTTAGGTCCAGGATCTCCGCGCCGCAGACATGGTGGCCGCCAAGAAGACGGTGAGTGCGGTCCCGGCTCTCACGTGGAGCATCGCCGAGGCCTGGTGACTCCGGCTTTACCTGCCCCCTCCTTCCCGGCATCACTCACAATGCTGCTCACACGCCCGGGCTGAGCCTCTCTAACCTCAATCCAGAGGGTTTCACCCGGTTCTGGAAACGGAGCAGCACCGGCAGCTCAGCTCATCCCTATAATGTGCAGCGTGTGGGCCTGTCACATCATGGAGGGAAGGGTCACCTGTACTGGGAATAAATATACACGCTGTAGGAGAATCCGCAGCACATTCCTTTGGCCAGTTAGCGTTAATAGTTTTGCTGGACTTGGCAGCAGGGTGGGGGACATGTACGTGTATACTGCCCGGGTATACCAGTATAAAGGGTGCAGGTGATTTGTACCAGCAAGCTATAGTATAATGGGAAGTGGCAACAAACATACTGGTGCTTGCTTCACTTTGTATTTTTATCGACTGTTTAACAGTGGTTTTTGTTTTTTTAATACACATTATTGGGAGTTTTGCCTCCAGGTTTTGATACCTGCTCAGGCATCCCCTACATGTGGAGAAGGGAACACAGCTGGCATATGGCTTCATACTTTAATTGTATTAATATAAGAATATACATGTTACTTTTCCACCTCCTAAACACTGTTTTTAAAAAAAAATGGTCTATTTGCACTTGTAGAGCAAATCTGACGGTCTCTTTAGGGAGGTGCCCCACAGCTCGCATCCTGTATCAGGGTAGTGCCCTGTTCTGCCTTTTACTGTCCCCAGTCAGGTCCCAATTGTCTAATATAAACAGTTAATCGGACATTCTCAAGTGTCAATACCTGTTTGTTCTAAATGGGGTTGAGATGCATGGCAGAAAAGACATAACTATTAACAAATGATCTAGGCCAATGTAGGTCATGGTTCATTTTTCGTCCTTGAAACTTGATCAAAAGCTATATGCATCTTAACACTGTTTCCTGGAATGCCAGGTTCATTTTGTATTGGCTTTCATTCCATTTCGTTTTTTGACCATATTGGTCTTTTTTAATATATTTCTCTACATACTTAGTTGCCATAAAGAATGACAATCAGAAGAGACATCTAATTATTGCTCTGACTTAAAAGTGGAACTGTTTGATAAGCTGGAAAGTTGTCTCATTGCGGTATAATTGTGATTTGTTTATGACCTGCTCCTCCAAGGAAACATTCACTTTACACATTTGCAGTAACAGTCCGTTTTGATGACCATGTTTAAGCAAAGGCTTTGGACCTCTTAATTTGTAATATGTTGTTTTTTTTTCTTCAGAAAAAGTCGCTGGAGTCTATTAACTCTAGGCTTCAGCTGGTTATGAAAAGTGGTAAATATGTCCTGGGCTACAAACAGACTCTGAAAATGATTCGTCAGGGCAAAGCTAAGCTTGTCATCCTTGCCAACAACTGCCCTGCTCTGAGGTGAGTTGATGCCATAACTGAACCATTCTCATTTGTAGTTATGCAAGTCATCTGATATTCCCTATATATATATATATATATATATATATATATATATATATATACTAGCTGATATACCCGGCGATTGAATGGTCCCGCTCACCCTCTCTGTCCACTCACCCCCATCTCTGCTCCCCATTGCCCTCTCTCTGTGGGTGGGTGAGTTAGGGACTGGGTGGGTGAGTTAGTGACTGGGCGGGTGAGTTAGTCAGTGAGTGAGTGGGCGGGTGAGTTAGTGAGGGCGGGTAACTGAGTTAGTGAGCAGGGTCTCTCAGCTAGTGACTGGGTGGGTGAGTGGGTGAGTTAGTTAGTGAGTGGGTGGGTGAGTTAGTGACTGGGTGAGTGACTGGGTGAGTGACTGGGTGAGTGACTGGGTGAGTGACTGGGTGAGTGACTGGGTGAGTGACTGGGTGAGTGACTGGGTGGGTGACTGGGTGGGTGACTGGGTGGGTGACTGGGTGGGTGACTGGGTGGGTGACTGGGTGGGTGACTGGGTGGGTGACTGGGTGGGTGACTGGGTGGGTGACTGGGTGGGTGACTGGGTGGGTGACTGAGTTAGTGACTGGGTGGGTGAGTGAGTTAGTGACTGGGTGGGTGAGTGAGTTAGTGACTGGGTGGGTGAGTGAGTTAGTGACTGGGTGGGTGAGTGAGTTAGTGACTGGGTGGGTGAGTGAGTTAGTGACTGGGTGGGTGAGTTAGTGGGTGGGTGAGTTAGTGACTGGATGGGTGGTGGGTGAGTTAGTGACTGGGTGGGTGAGTTGAGTGGAGCGCCGCCGGGGAGGGAGGAGAGGAGGTGAGTTAGAGTGCCGGGGAGTGAGGGAGGTGAGTTGGAGCGCCGGGGAGTGAGGGAGGTGAGTTGGATTGTGTGTGTGTGTGTGTGTGTGTGTGTGTGTGTGTGTGTGTGTGTGTGTGTGTGTGTGTGTGTGTGTGTGTGTGTGTGTGTGTGTGTGTGTGTGTGTGTGTGTGTGTGTATTAGGTAAATATATATATCAGGTAAAAAACTTCTTTATTGAGTGCATTTAAAGTGCATATTTAATTTTATTGGTCATACAATATTCTGTCCAAGTATGATCCTGAAATTACTATTTTGATAAAATCTCTTAACAAGAGAATGTATTACGCCGATTATAGAAGATGCACCTAAATTTCATTGTAAAATTGTATATGCGTACTTCAACAAATCCTATATAGAACGTACTGCTTTCACTTAGGTGACATTCCTTTGCGAACATAGTGTATATTATCCAAGCAGGATTCCATATCCTTTTGCCTAATGTACACAACATCCTTAGAATTGTAGACTGTTTTTCTTTCCTGTTTTGTTAAAACTGTTCATGTGGGAAAAACTACTCAGGCTGGTTATGGAAGTTATGTACTATTTTGGTCCCATTGTGCTATCCAGGCTTGTGTTGCAACTGTGCAGTGTTTTCTTGATATTTAAATTGTAGGTCCTGCTCAGTAGAGTGTCTCTTAAATCAGACCTGCACAACTTAAGTGAAACTGGCCAAACTGCTCAAAGGAAAGCATATTTGGGCTGCACTTTAAAAGTACCTCCTCCCCCTCAACTCTTACCTGCGGCGTGGTGTAGCATTCTCCTTCTCCCCTGAAAATTATTTTTCCCCTGCAGGTCCTGGAAAAAAAATGGGCGCGTCGCGTTGCCATAACAGTCGTGCTACGTGGCGCAGCGTGACATCACATAGCGGCCCGTTTCATGGCGGTGCGCCCACTTTTTTCAGAACCTGCAGGGTTTAGAATTTATTTATAAAATGTTTAGCAGTAAGTGAATACATTGTTACCGTTCGTTTTCAAGTATGCCCTAGGCAGAGAATGATTTGGTGCTTTACGATGTAACAATAGTGGTTTGCTGGGGCATATGCCTATTCGACAAGTCGAGCATACGAACCACTGGAAGTCCCTGTGACCCAGGTTCTAAGCTCGTTGACATATGTACAACCATTGTATCGTCTGATCCACTTCCTTACTGTGGTTTTAGGCCTTGAAAAAATACTACTCTCCATTTGCAAACAATTGTCCAAATTTGCCTAGATTCGTTTTTCTATTCACTTGTCACACATGGTACTATCCTGTATGTAAAGCCTGTGTGTGCTCTAACCTTACAATTCACATGCATTGCTTTTGTTCTGTTGGTAGTCTGCTGTTGCTGTCCAGGAACTATTGTTGGGTGAAAAACTAACACAGCACTTCAGTTTTCTAATGAATACCAATATCTTTGAAATGCTCATAGTCATCTATGTAAAGCATGGAAAGACTGGCTAAAAAAATCACCAAGAACATATAAAAGTTTAGGCCCTAATAAAACCTTGTTCTTATTTCCATTCCGCAGAAAATCAGAGATTGAATACTATGCAATGTTGGCGAAGACTGGTGTCCACCATTACAGCGGCAACAACATTGAGTTGGGTACAGCCTGTGGAAAATACTACAGAGTATGCACACTGGCTATTATTGACCCAGGTAACGGCATGTCGTGTCATTTTCTAGCTATAAACATTGGGAGATCTGCTGGTATTGCAGCTTCCTATAGACTTGAGTTAAATTGTCATTTGATTCAAAATTATTTGCGAATATTCTCGCCGGATTGATCTCACCATGGTCAAATCCGGGCTAGACATTCGCTAGATTAAAACTAGACAGTGTCCTCGGAGCTGGAAATTTATCTGGTTCTGATGCTTAAATGCTAGTTACACTTTGTCTTTTTGTTACTACATAGTACTTGTAAACTTTAGCGTATCTATGCTGTTAAGTAGTAAATACATATAAATGCAATGACTACAGTTTTTTGTTTGTCACACACATTTTGGATAGTGGTAAGAACTCGGCACACTGTGTTTTATCTGGTTGAAATCCCAGTTCCATCTTGCCTTTAGACCATGGGCAACTCCATTTTATTTCCTTTTACTCCAGGCAAAAAAGTAAGCACCAATTTATAGAGAATAACTCATTGTTCACTTTATGTACAGTTCTGCATTCATTTCGGCAGTGTAGAATGACGTCTAACCATTGTTCTTTGGGAATAAACACTATTAGGCGATGTTGAATGTGATTTTTTTAATCTTCAAGCACTCTAGTGCATAGTCTGCACACCTCATTACGTACAATTATTACTGCCGCTCATGAAATGCTGTGGGAATAAGTTCTATTCCTAACTGCTAGAGTGAAATAGGTGCTTCTGTGCATCAGACATGCTGTAGAAGCAAAGAGCTGTTCTGCAGCAGCCCTATCTTCTGACTTTGTCAGGATGTCCAATGTTGACGTGTTTTTTCCGTTTGTTATAGGTGATTCGGACATCATTAGAAGTATGCCAGAGCAGCAGCAGCAGGCCATTGAGAAGTAAATTTTCGATACAAAATTGTTCTAAATAAAACTGGTTTCACAAAATATTTTGTGCTGCACATTACTCTGGAGTGGAAGAAACGAGCCATTTTTCTTCTGTCTATAGAAAGGGGCAATATTTATGTTTGGGTTTTGTGTGACCGTTTCAAGTGACCCATAGCAGGTTACCATGGTTATTTACTTTCAGTATCTTTGTAGTGGGAGCACATGATCATACCAAATATGAAACAAAAACATAATACAATATAGGCAGAAAATGGAGGTGTAAGTGTTTAGTATTCTTATGATTCCAAAACTCGCATGGCCACAAGAAATATCAGTCCGTGGTATACATAATGGGTTAATTCCAGGAAACCCTTAGCTTTGCTCATTGGTATCGGCCCCATTCGATTCTGGTGTCGGTAGAATGGACCTTGGCCCTCCCGGAACAGAAGTTAACACAAAGTGTATCTCGTAAAGTGTATGTAGAATCGCCATAAATAAAAGTGAACAATTACATCTTCATTTTCAAATCGGAGTAGAGAAGGAGCTCCTGTCACAAACGACGCTGTCTCTGAGAATTTTAAACCCTCTACCCTGTCCTGAATAGATTTGTAAATTATTTGGCTACATTTCTCACTTCTGTTTCGGATGTTTGTACCTTCATCTAGGTGTTGAAGAGGTTCACACAGTGGACATTTTGTTCCAACATGACACATCCACATAAAAAAACTTTGTTACTTAGATGTGAAAGATGTTACCATCCAGTGTGGTGCCCGTGGCCTGCAGAGGTTCACTTGCAAAATTGACATATTGCAATCTTTGCATCAACATTCTTATTAGCAAAATAATGGACAGATTGAAAAGGAATGCCTAGCAATTGTTTTTGCAAGTGATAAGTTTGTTCTGTTAATTAGAGGTAATCAGTCTATACTAGTTGAAAGTGATTTATAAACCTATTGAGCTCATTTAAAAAAAAAAAAGGAAACTGCTTTCAGCCCTCAAAACATATTCCAAACATGCTTAGATGAATACAGTGACACAGTACAAAAAAAAACAGAAATGTATATGGCAGATTGTCTAGAGCAGCAGTACCTCAGAAACTACACAGAAATGGGCACGTCTGAGGTCATCACCATACTGAAGCACCAAACTCGTGTAGATGAGATCCTCCAACCGGCTGGAGCTGATTTAAAGCCCTGCTGGCTGCAGCAGAGTAGACATACAGGACGTAAAACATACGTCATAAGGGCCTCCAGCGTGGAGGATCTCATGACGTACGTTGTACATACATAGGCAACTGAAGGGGGGAATTAGAATATTGCTGAAGTTGCATGACCTTATATGCATTTGACACTGTGAAGGAGTTTATAGGGAGTACAGGAGAGTAGGTAATGAAGACGTTAAACTCATTCACTATGCTTGTCCCAGGAAACCATACCCAAGCTTCAAGTACTGCCTGGAGTGCAGGGATTGTTCCCAATCAACGTCTTTTTAGGACCTGGGGTTAAAAGGGAGCCAGCAAACAACCTGGGAGAAAAAGATTTACAACCTGAGGGCATATGTATGTATGTCTATATAGCACCATTAATGTACATGGCGCTTCACAGTAGTAATACGTGTGACAATCATAAATAACATGGGAATAAGTGCTTCAGACATAAAAGTAACATTTCAAAGAGGAGTCCCTGCCCCGAAGAGCTTAAAATCTAATTGGTAGGAAGAACGTCCAAAGACTGTAGGAGGGCGTTCTGGTAAGTGCGTCTGCAGGGGGCCAAGTTTTATGTATCGGGTGTATAGAATCTGGGGAAAAGCTGGGACTTCCACCCTGCACTAAAGCTGAGGACGTTTCATGTGTTTGGCAGAGTTATGCTATTCTTGTTTAGTTGTATTGCAACCTACTTTTCCCCCGTCTGGAAAATAAAGAACTATCTTCAACAAAAGTTGATCTGTGAAGCTCTTTACTGACCATACTGTACATAGTCTTTTCCATCAAATATGGTGGTCGAATTGGGATAGCGCCTCTGGTGGTTAGCATAAGAAACACACTTAAAAGACCAGAATGGAAATGGATTTATTTTTTTTGTGGCTCACTGAAAATTTGGCAAATGTTTTTTTTCCCCCCCATTTATCTTTACTCCTGGCACCACCTACAAACTATAGACTGTAGCAAGAGCCCCTCCTTCTCTTTCCCTTACCCCAATACTATATCACTGAAAAACAACAGCTACACCAGCATTGAGAATAACAAATTTTCCTGCAGCTAGCTGCAGAGCAGCAATACATTATACAGCAGATGGGAGCTGTACTAGCAGCGAGTGTCCAGATTCCAGCAACCCGCAAAATTAACATCGGCGACACCAGATTTGAAGTCAAAATTACCAGGATGGGGCCTAACGAGGATCCAGAGGCGTTCCTTGTCACCTTTCAGTGTGTGGCTACAGTCTCTTCCGGTGACCTCAGGAGGAATGGGTGGCTCCCTTTGACCCACCAGCTAACGGGTGAAGCCTAAGCAGCTTATCGCTCCCTTGACAATACTGCAGTGCTGGACTACACCAGTGAAGGTTGCAGTCTAGTAAGATGTCCACTAAAAAGGTAGTTGAGTACACTAGATGAGGGGTGTGCAAACTGGGGGGTGCAGCTGTTGCAGAGGCCCTGCGCTATTTCCCAAGGAATTTTAATTAAATGCTGGGGGATCACGTGAGGCCTCCGCAACTTCCCTTACCTTGTCTTTGGCAACGTGGCGTCATTTCACTTGATGCCGGGGTACAAGGTATGGAGGTGGGCGCAAACGGGGGAAAGTTTACGCACCCTTGCACTAGATAATTGTCAGATGTGTAACTGCTCAGTTGTACTAAATTTACTTTTCACAAGAATTGAAGTATAAATAATTATAACCAGTAATTTTATAACAAATACTTTATTTAATAATTATATTTCATAAAACATTGGGACAAAAATTATAATAAGCTCAACATCTTGGACTTAAAAAACTAAACTTTGGTCCACAGAACAGAACTTTATACATATCTTGCATAGATTATTGCTTTTCCCTTTGTAAAACTTTACATACACAAAATCTGTGTTTAATCAAAATGGCACAAAATACATTTTGTGTATGTTTTGCTTTGGATTCAAACATGCAATTCCAAGATAACATAAATAGAATACATTTGTCTGCACATCATAAAACTTTTACTGCATCCACAGAACTGTCCTGTAAAGTTTTGCAAAACTGTAGTTTTGCTACACCTGGTCTGTTAAAATGCACAGCAACGATATCAAGTCTATCTTTATCTTTGTCCCACGCGGTTTTCAAGAAGTTCCATTCGTCGTGTCATTTCTTCCAGTAGGAAGGTCAAGGAAACCAAAACATAACCTGATATGAAATACTTTCTATGGGATTGTAAGACAACACTGCTTCTATCTCTAATTAAATTGCATTAAAAAGGTAACAAAATCATACTCCAATCATCCCTACCAACCACCATTGTCAATCCTAATGTATTTAAGCTCCATCTTGAATCAATTGCCCATCCCATGCATCTTTCAGACAAATAAATTATGGTGAGTAGAGAAAGTGACAAACAACCTCCACTATACAGCAAAGAAAAAAGACTCCAGATTGCCTTGTGATGTCTTCTATAGATCACTATATGGAGTGTCTTGTAAACACAGAATTTGAGGGCAGAAAAACTAGTCTGCCCATTCTCCTGCCTATTGCAAAACCTAAAACACTGATCCTTCATTTTTTTCATGTTCAGGATAGTAGGTCGATATGACGGTAGAGGCAGTATGGCAAGCTACAATAATCATCCAGGCACCTTGCTGCTCTTGCTCGTCAAAATGACTACCCAAAGCAAGGGTTAACTGAGCCATCTCAGGGTGACAAAATGGCCTCTACTCTAGACATAATAGTTTACCGTAAGTGACGTCATTATGTATTGTTACTATGTAAATGCACTTGTCTGTGTGACTCATTCTGTGGCTGGGCTAGCAACACATGACTGAGTGATAAGCACACATTCAGTCAGAGGGCTGGCCTTTGTGTAGGCCAGTTGGCCTGGCAAGGGAGTTGGGGTGTGAAGTGCCCTTCTCCTGGGAGAGTACTTACTCCAAAGCATGGGGTGGAACATGGTCCTCTACCCCACAAAGCTCCCGATTGGTCAGCACCCAGTTTTCCATGTTTAAGATAGAGGGCGGTAAAGTATAAAAGCGGACGCCGCTCAAAGCTTGACAGTTGTTCTTGGGTTGTCTCAGTGTCTAGAGTCCGCCTGTTGCGAGAACTGTGGACTCCTGGTTACTGGAGTTTGGACAGATCAAAGCATAGACAATGAGGGTAAGCGTCCTCCAACTAGCGAGCTGTGTTCTCTATCGAGTGGTTTACTGTTGGATTCAGTTGAATAAACTCTGGTTTATTTAACTCTTGCGTTCTGTCTGGCGATTACTCCAATTATTTTTTAAATTCCATTAGCCTCTACCACCTGACACCGGACATCCTCCACCTTCAGAGAATGACCACTTGTTCTAGCACCGTGAAATATGTCATGCGCCCAGCGGCGGATTTCCAAATCCACCGCCCCTATGCCCTTGCCTGTGTCGGGCGCCTCCTTTCCGTCGCCCTCCTGCTCCTTTGGAAGCCCAGCGTCAAATGACGCCGCGGACGTCACAGACGTGACATCGCACGGCGTCTCGTTGCCATGGAAACGCGACGTCATCACGTCATTCTTATTGATTCTTGATGTACGTGGATGCATACATTTGTCACTCAGGCACGAATATTGCGTTTCTCTTTTCTTTACCTTTTAGATTTTTTTTCACCAAACCTTTCTCAGATTTTAGACACTTCTCCATTCTTGAACTGGTTGATATGTCAATATCATGGTCTCATTTTTGGTTGATCTCTTAACTATATGACAAAATAATGCGTGCCTTGAATTTACTGAGCTGCTACTAAAGTATGTTTTAAAAGGGAAGATTGTTTCACAGTTTTTATATTTATATTCAGTAAATGAGTACTTCAATTTTTTTTATATAACGTTCATATTATAGTCAATGTTATTCAGTGCTTCCTTTGTCTGGCCTATACTGTAAGCAAGCAATAATAAGAACATACAAGGATATATTTTACCCTGTTTTGCTAAATCTCTCTCAAACCACCAACTGAGCACCACAAAAAAAAAAGAAAAGAGAGAACTTTTCATGAAAGGATATATTGATCGGTGAGCTTCCGGACTTCCTGATTTGCACTGTTTTGAAACTCCATTATATTCTCACACTTGCATTGCTCCACTGTAGACTTTTCTAGAGAAACACAAAGGAGGAAATGGAAGCATGTTTAAATGCAGGTAAATGTGGGACTTTTAAAAGCTTCACGCCGTTTATTAACCCTTTGAGCGCCAGATGAGCCTGCAACACATTGCTCTGGGATTTGTATTACGCAGCAATGCGTTGCTGGTCCCTCCGACGCTCAAGGGGCTAAGTGTAGTTGTCGGGTATATTTAAATGCCTTTACACTTCTCAAATGCAGCTTACACTTTTCGCTGGTACTGGGCACACAGCAGAAATTCTAAGAGTTGCCAATTCTATGTACTCAGAGCCGGTTTAACTTAGGTCGCTGCAGCAGCCGAGCTTGCCTAATGCAGCTTTCTAACCCGGCGGGAATCCCCCAGAGCAGGGAGAGAGTAGGGCTGTTGCTAGGGGGCCGAGCAGTTTCCTCCACGCTGATTGGCTGCATTACCCAGCAGCAGCCAATCAGGAGGATGTGTCAGGATCACAGGGCTGGGACCATGCGGAGGATAACAGGAGAGCGGTGAGGGTTGTGTGTGTTTGTTCTGTCCTGGTGTGTGTGTTCTGTGGAGAGAGTGTCAGGGGGGGGGGGGGGGGTAGAGAGTGTCAGGGGGGGGGGGGGGGGTAGAGAGTGTCAGGGGGGGGGGGGGGGGGTAGAGAGTGTCAGGGGGGGGGGGGGGGGTAGAGAGTGTCAGGGGGGGGGGGGGGTAGAGAGTGTCAGGGGGGGGGGGGGGGGTAGAGAGTGTCAGGGGGGGTGGGGGGTAGAGAGTGTCAGGGGGGGTGGGGGGTAGAGAGTGTCAGGGGGGGTGGGGGGTAGAGAGTGTCAGGGGGGGTGGGGGGTAGAGAGTGTCAGGGGGGGTGGGGGGTAGAGAGTGTCAGGGGGGGTGGGGGGTAGAGAGTGTCAGGGGGGGTGGGGGGTAGAGAGTGTCAGGGGGGGGTGGGGGGTAGAGAGTGTCAGGGGGGGGTGGGGGGTAGAGAGTGTCAGGGGGGGTGGGGGGTAGAGAGTGTCAGGGGGGGTGGGGGGTAGAGAGTGTCAGGGGGGGTGGGGGGTAGAGAGTGTCAGGGGGGGTGGGGGGAGAGAGTGTCAGGGGGGGTGGGGGGAGAGAGTGTCAGGGGGGGTGGGGGGAGAGAGTGTCAGGGGGGGGTGGGGGGAGAGAGTGTCGGGGGGTGGGGGGAGAGAGTGTCAGGGGGGGGGGGGAGAGAGTGTCAGGGGGGGGGGGGAGAGAGTGTCAGGGGGGGGGGGGAGAGAGTGTCAGGGGGGGGGGGGAGAGAGTGTCAGGGGGGGGGGGAGAGAGTGTCAGGAAAGGCTGAAGTTTTGCCTAGGGCGCTGAATACCCTTGCACCGGCTCTGTATGTACTCTGCAATGCACTTCAAACATGCTGGGAAAATTGTAGTAGTTCTGTCACCACTAGAGATTTAGGCACAATCTATGATGTAGCCTATTAAGGGCCAGATTCACAAAGCTCTGTTAAATCAGGGCAAATAACGTGACATTATCTAAATAGGTAATGGACGTTATTTTCCACAAATTTAACAGGTATCCACAAAGCTAATTATATGCAAAAGGAACCTCCGTTAGTTATCTCATTAGAATAGGCTTAATACCATGTTAGTACTGCCTTGTGTTTGCTTAAGGCTGCCTCCAGGGTTGCAGCAGCCGTACGGAGGTGCGCTGAGGCTGAGGGAAAGCGGGTGCTTTCCCTGGCCTTGGTTAGCGTGCCATCCTGGGGCTTGTCGGGGGGCGGGCCAGTGACGTCACGGAGCTGGTTCGCCCTCATTGGGCGAACCGCTCACGTGACTGGCCCTGCGCTTCCTTGAGTGCTTGAAACTAAAATTTGGATAAGACCTACGCTTCCGCATGCTTGCGGAAGCGTGCGCGAGCCCCTGCTAAAGCCGCTCTCATTGCGGCTGCAGGGGCTCACTGGTAAGCGAGAGCGCGCCTCAGCATGGCGGTGACCATGCCCGAGGCCTAACATGGAAGACAGACAGAGAGACAAAGGAGAGACAGAGAAAGATAGACAGAGACAGCAGCAGAGAGAGATGGCAACAGAGAGGGAGAAAGGTATTTGCTTTAGTGCATAGGCATTATAATTAACCTAATGTTAATTTAGGTTGACGTTAGGTTAAATAGGCTAACGTAGCTTTTGTGCAGCTGCCCCCTAAATATTAAGGAAAGTTACTGTACATGACGGAGGTGAAATATAGTAGCAGCCCATGAAAAGAATCTCACCTTCTGCCTGGGTTGCGAACTTTATGGACGACATAGAACACGAGACTGTGACTTCACTGCTCTCTGCTCTCGATTCAGAAGTAAGGTCTAATAAAAGAGACAGGTATCTTTAAATATGCAAGTCACAGTGATCACTATATTTCACAAATAATGTAATTAGCAAAGTGAAAATGGCTATCATAGCTGGACATGTTCATTTGATTTGTCTATTAATGATCTACATACAAAAGCATTTCTTGATAATGTAAAGATAAAGGGAGGTATTAAACATTTACATTTTTTTCTCAACTTAGTGCTAGTTAATTAACCATCCTTATGGTGAGGTTAAGAAAGTAGAGATATAGCCTGTTCAATAAGCTTCAAATTGGACAATCATCTGTGGTTGATAGAAAAATGCCATTGACCAAGTCCCTTAGTGAATAGCAATGGTAAGGCCATCACTGCATCCACAAGCAAAAAATATATATGTGTACATATACATATATATATATATATATATATATATATATATATATATATATATATATTTTATATATATATATATATATTATATATATATATATATATATTTTATATATATATCACACACACACAAAAAGGATGTTGCTCACACTATATGTACACTAGTGGCTGAACCAGACCCAAAAATCAAACAGAATATCTTGAAAGAAATAAACAAGATAATCTATAATAAAATAACTTAGGGAAACTGGTGGTGCTGGGGGATAAAGATAATATATATTTATTTCCATTTTTCTACTTTGACTCTGGGTCCTTTTATTTATATATATATATATATATATATATATATATATATATATATATATATATATATATATATATATATATATATAATCATATATATATATATATATATATATAATCATATGTATTTATTATTATGTTGCATCAGGGGAGGATCTGCATCAAATACTTCACCCCTTGTTGATTTGCATAAATTACAGAAGCTGTTAGTGCAGAGGGAGACTCACAATTTGTTCTATGACGTGAGAAGAATATCAATAACGAACTGCTTTGCACAAACACCAGCAGAATTTCACATAATACCTTGCAATTGTAGTTCTTTTTCAGATATGTAGATTGGCTCCCTCATTTAGAAGGCTTGCATGCCAGATACGCAGCATACTACTAGTTACCGTGTTACTGCATGAGAATAATTGTTCATTGCTGCTTGTGATACTTACTACAGATATAGTTCAACATGAAGTCAACATATCGTTAAATGTTATGATAAATAACATATCCAAAGCTCTCTGCCATTAACACTTTAACCAAACGGCAAGAGGGGCATTTTAAAGGGGTTACCTGCAATACAGTATATGGAAAGAAAAGACTTCCTGGGAAATAGGTATGGATTTGATAGTCCATATCTCATGGGGGAATTCTTACAGTACCTGGTTTAGGGAAGTCAGTGCTATGTTTCCAGTTGCTCCATCCTGAAAAGACAGTATGCTTTCATCAAATATCAAAGATTTCCACCTTTAATAAAATGTAAAGTATTTCAGTAACATTAAAAAATATTAATGATAACTCTAAATGTAAAAACGATAGTTGTTGGGATATGCATGCACTGTAACTCATGCCTCACTCACTCTTATTGTTCCACATAGACACTACCGAACCTGACACTAAGAAGGTTGAAATATCCCTTAAACAAAATCAAGCCCTCGTGTTTCTTTCTTACTGCTACTGTAGCTAGTGCATAACATTGTGGACCCCAGAGGGGTCGCCCCGAGGGCTTCTTGACCTACAAGGGCTCCCCGCTCCCTCTGTTTTGTTGAAGTGTTCTTAATGTATATAATACAAACGTGTGTACACACACACACACACGGCACCCACACTTTACTCGCTACCTCCAAAAGTGCTCACTCACTGCTGAACCTTATTGGAGGAACTCTAGCTCTAAAGCCGATTTCCTACACTATAAATTCATACTCTCCTCCTATAACACTGTTATTTCTCTTGCTAAGCAAACCTATGTCATCTAACCCTCAACTCCTATTTGCTACCTTTAACGCCTTCTCTGCCTGATGACACCTGCACCCCCTTCTACCCTCATGGTTCTAGACCTTGCCACCTACTTCACAAATAACATTAAGTTAAATCAGACATGACATCTCTGTCTGTAAAGTCCCGCCCTCGCGGACGTCCCTCTTTTGCACTAACTCAACTCTGAGCTCATTGCTTCTACCAAGATGGCTGACATTTGAGGTCATTTCGCCCTCAACTAAGATGGAGGATGTAATCAGCTGCACTTGTTCCTGGTCTTTAAATAGCAGCCATTTACTCATACCGAGTGCCCAAGCAAGGTGTCTGATCCTTGTGCTCCTAGACCCAGTCTGGTTTCCTACTTTTCGCTTGGACTCTGTTTGCTGCTCTTCTTCCCTGACCTTGGAACCTTAACCCAGACAACACTGCTGCGCCCCATCCCGACCTCAGCCTGTGACCCGGATATTGTCCTCAGGGCTCATACCCTAGGCCTGTGGTCAGTTCCCATATCAGCCCTGCAGGCCAGACTCCTGGTTAGAGACGAGCACCGTCACAATGTCAAGCTCTACACGCACCACCTGAAGATTAACATGTCCAAAACAGAACTGATACTATTCCCCCCTTCCACTGCCAACTTTACACCCAAACTATCCCTCATTGCCAATAATACCACAATCTCATCAACACCCCAATCCCACTGTCTAGGGGTCATATTTGACTCTGATCTCTTCTACATTCCTTATATTTAGTCCCTCACTAAGTCCTTCAATCTCCACCTCCAAAATATTGCAAGGATAAGCCATTTTCTCACTCATGATGCAACTAAAATCCTAATTCACTCACTCATCCTCTCCCACCTTGACTGCTGCAACCTTCTTCTAGTTTGAATTCCCCTTGTCTGCCTGTCCAACTCCAATCCATCCAAAATGCTGGTGCCAAACTCATCTATACAACAGATGAAGAAAGTCGCACCACTGAATGGCACCATTCTCAATATATGGAGTAGACTTGTAAATATCATAAAGAAGGGTGCATCTTTGAGGACATATTGTAAATACATACAGTATACAAGGTATTTGGCGGCTAATGAAGAGACTAGCCCCGAAATGCAGAGGACCTCTTGAGAGCACACCTGGCTATCATAACTGATAAAACTTAACCTTTAATGGTCTAATAAATGAGCCAAACTAATACAAATAATTACTGGTGAAATGATCAAGTAATTATTTAAAAGTGTGAAGAGGGAAGGGGAGAGTGTGAACTATATTAATGGATCAGGCATTCTCTGACAAAGCTCCACCTCTAGGAGTGAAACGTATGTCGGGTTCGTGCCTACAAGACTTGGCCCATGCTTAACTCTCTCTCTCTGGAAATTCTTACACGTACGATCACTTTCTCCCAGCTTTCAGACATTTAAAACTCCCTGAATACTCAGTTTTTCAAGGAAGCTTATCTGGCATACTTCTACCATCTACTCCCCCCTCCAATCCCATTGGGACCACCTGTGCAGCTGAACCAATCTCCATTCAATCTAACACCCCCTAACATTCACACCCTCAAACCTTAAAGCTGCAGTCCAAGCAATATCCTATTTGTGTGTTTTTTTTTAAATAAATCAGTTCTGTACTATGAGAAAATACTTGTAGCATTTTTTTAAAAATCAACTCTAAATTACATTTTTAATGTATTATACTGTAACAAGCATTTTTCGTTTCTATAGCAACCATTTACAAAGTCACATTCCCTTCCTCTTCTGAAACAGGCTCTGGCACACCCCTTTTTGATCCCTGCCCTCTCTCTAGCAGTGCACCAATTGTAGCTAGTGACTGCCTGGTCACATGATCTTTCCCACATAACTTTGCATGTTTGGTCCTCTTCTGCTGCTGCTGTACGGTCAGCCATTTAATGAACCCCCGAGCCAAATCTTCGCCGATCGATCACAGGAGAACAGATCGATCGGCAAGTTAGCTAATTACTTCTCTTTGTGTGGATTGTATTTATGCACATATTAAAAGGTGGAAAAATGGCAGCTTGGACTGCTGCTTTAATGGGATCAGCTGTGTGGCTGGAACATACTCCATCCTGAAGCATACTATATCCCACTGTAAGTAGCCACTTTACCTAGATTGTATGCTTTCACGAGCAGGGCCCTCATTACCTTTTGTATCTGTTTCTGTATCTTTGTCCTTATTTGGTATGTGACTCTGTTTATATAATTTACATCTCTCAGTACCTCAATTGTACCGCCCTACAGAATATGTTGGAGCTTTACAAATAAACAATAATATACAGGCAAAAACACATGTATAAATGTATTTACACATACACATGTTCATATATACAGTAAAACATACAGGACACCTACAAGCTCATATTGAACCCCCAAAATAACCACAACATATATATAAGCATATAAGTGTCAAAGAGGAGTGCTACTGAGCATGGCAATATATATTTAAAACTAGAGACAGAACATGAAACACAGACAGAGCTCAGTGCACATCCAGTGAAACTTATACACGGTACAGTGCCTAAATATATATGTATAGATATCTATTAAATAAAATGGTCTTTTAGTTTAACATTTTGGCCAAAGTGTTGTAAACCCCTGAGCCACTACACGGCAGACCACATCTCAAGGGTCCCTAACACTAATATAAATTCTTAATAACCTGTGCATTACCAGGAAGAATGATTTATAATAAATCTGTCAAAATTAGTTGCATAGTTCTAAGTCTGATTGAAGCTTTTATTAACCTGTACATTACCAGGAAAAGCACTCTGTATTAGATTTGTCACAATCATACTGCAAGCAAGCAAGTTCCCCTGAGAGTGGGAGATGCTATGGAGTGAGCTTTTAACCATTTAAATGTGGGAGGGGGTGAGTTTCAATTAGGTAGGAGGTTGCCACCCTCCAATCAGCTAAGACCAGCTGAACAAGAATTGTAAAACATACAGGACACCTACAAGCTCATATTGAACCCCCTGCTTATCCTCACTACTATCGGCGTATGCTCAAAACCCTCTGTGAGTCATACAGGTAGCACCAACACCGGGTAACAGCAGTGAATCTCCCTTAGGGTGGGGGAGCAATGTGTTATATTTGGAGGCGCTGGACAGGCTTTCCCAGAGAGAGAATAGGATATGAGTTGGGGGAGAAGTGACTGTACTCTAGCTAAGTAAGCCCACACAGAGTGAGCTACGCCCTGATGTATGGTCCACGGGGGCTCTAACCTAATAAAAATCCTAGTTCATGCCAGACTGAGAGGTGCTTGAAAACCACCGTATAAGGGCCATTGCAATAGGAATTATGGGTGGTAGACCTGGGATTGCTGGGGCTCTTGAGACCTGAGCGGACAGAATCGCCTGAAGGGGAAACCATTACATGAATATCCAAAATAAATACAGTATGTGCGGGTAGTGTCCGAGGTGGGCCAGAACCTCTGTTTGAGGAGCTGCAGGAATACTCTAGCGGTCCACAACACAGGGAGCCGCCATGTGTGCTATCTGGACCGTATCCTGCAATTCACGTGTGTGTAGTGTCTCAAGGGGGCTTTATGGGATCTAGAATACCGGATCCCCTGTGAAAGAGCGCTACTCCGCATGAAATAGCAGTTCCCACCAAAACGGGAGAACAGCGTGGCAAGACTTGCAGAGTTGCATTGGAAGCTGCACGGCCTGCCTACCACTTCAAGGGAATGTGAGTATTATATTGTTCAGGGGAACCTGTATGGACAGGGAATAGTTCCGTGGGCGCCTATAAAATTTTACCACTATAAAGGATATACGAAAACCAAGCCTGTTGGTTGTGAAGATTGTTGATCCTCACGGTGGGCTTGAAAACAAAGAGAAAGCACAACACATAGCGTAATACTGTTGAAACATTAAACAAACAACATATAAGACAACATATAACAGCTGAATACTGAAATGGTATTTTTAGGACAATAAAATCATTTAATAACAATTAATATTTACTATAATGCACAATTTGCATGGACATATAGATTTAAGCAATTAAAAATCTGAATAGGTGGTTCAACTGCTCCGTAGCACCAATGTTGATGATAGCAATGCCTACTCACCAGATGGAATAGGTTTGCAGGCAGTGGATATTTTAGAGAGTATCCCCTCTCATCTGTGTGCTGCTCTCTGCTTAGCTGGCGTCTCTGTCGGCTCGTGGGTGCAGCTCATCAGCAGGGACTCCTGCAGCTCCAGGAAGCACGTCTGAGCAGATGGAACTCAGCTGCAGCTGATTCAGCACGATGTCAGCCACGGACCACCGTGAGCTAGTCTATCTGCTGCTCACTGCTAGCTGGCGTCTCTATCCGCTCGTGGACGCAACTTGTCAGCAGGTACTCCTGCAGGGCGCCAAGCAGGGCGCTTGAATAATGGGAAACCGCAACAGCTGGTTCAACTCGTCGGCGGCTATAAGAGATGGTTAGCTGGCAGCTCACGTTGATTCACCGATGTACGGGGGCTACTACACCAATGTGTGCGGGGCTTGAACCTCCACCCTACGCGTTTCAAGAGCGATCTGCTCTCTTCCTCAGGGGAACCATCTCTTATAGCCGCCGACGAGTTGAACCAGCTGTTGCGGTTTCCCATTATTCAAGCGCCCTGCTTGGCGCCCTGCAGGAGTACCTGCTGACAAGTTGCGTCCACGAGCGGATAGAGACGCCAGCTAGCAGTGAGCAGCAGATAGACTAGCTCACGGTGGTCCGTGGCTGACATCGTGCTGAATCAGCTGCAGCTGAGTTCCATCTGCTCAGACGTGCTTCCTGGAGCTGCAGGAGTCCCTGCTGATGAGCTGCACCCACGAGCCGACAGAGACGCCAGCTAAGCAGAGAGCAGCACACAGATGAGAGGGGATACTCTCTAAAATATCCACTGCCTGCAAACCTATTCCATCTGGTGAGTAGGCATTGCTATCATCAACATTGGTGCTACGGAGCAGTTGAACCACCTATTCAGATTTTTAATTGCTTAAATCTATATGTCCATGCAAATTGTGCATTATAGTAAATATTAATTGTTATTAAATGATTTTATTGTCCTAAAAATACCATTTCAGTATTCAGCTGTTATATGTTGTCTTATATGTTGTTTGTTTAATGTTTCAACAGTATTACGCTATGTGTTGTGCTTTCTCTTTGTTTTCAAGCCCACCGTGAGGATCAACAATCTTCACAACCAACAGGCTTGGTTTTCGTATATCCTTTATAGTGGTAAAATTTTATAGGCGCCCACGGAACTATTCCCTGTCCATACTGTTTTCCTGACCAGGGGGTCAGGCTTTGTGTCCTAGGCAGCCCCTTATGTATAGTTTTAATTAATATATAAGGTAATAGTTACTACACCACACACATTGCGGTTAGCGCTACCTGTTTTGTTGTTTATGTTCAGGGGAACCTGCCAATGAGACTGATGGTGGGTGGGCGAGTACCATCTACCACCTGTCTTCAGGAGGATAGTACCCATACCATTGGATATTAAGTACTAATATCATTACTCATTCCTTATACCTTGTTTAGTGGTCTGGCATATGTTATTCTTATATACCTGCATTGGAGCGCTTTAGCCTATTTCTATCTTGCCCCATGGATTGACAAGGATGCTTCAGTTCAACTGGGGCCAGCGGAGGAATCCTTTGTGTGGGTACGGACGGTACTTCCTGCCTGTCCGCAGATGTCAACACCCTTCATGCAACCGGATGTCGTCAGCAAGGAGGCGACTGCCAGGGTGGATGAGGACATTGAGATACCCGCTCCGGTGAGTAAGGCCCCTACTGATTTATTTTTGCAGTGGCACCGCAACCGAGCCCAGGGCCGAGGATATAAAGCCCCTATGGACCCTGACATGCATAAAGTGTTCACGGTAATGGGCCGCGGTAGGTGTAATGTGACAGATACACCCAGAAACATTGCAGAGCCTAAGGCCTCCATAGACATTGCACAGGACTCACAAGGTGTAATTAAATCTTCCCAGGACTGGAGAATCTGAGCTAAGTTTGATGATGGGGTACACAGGGGTGAAATTAACGAGGTTTTGTTATGCAATGTTATTGTCCTCCCTCCCACAATTTACTGTACTGCAGATTTTGTAGATAGTAATCCCCGAGAAGGGAGGGTGAAGCGGAGCACAGCCGTGCAAACGAGGGATAAATCCAGGATAACAGCCGATCAGGTAAAAAACTTCTTTATTGAGTGAGCGACAACATGGTGCAGAAAAGGATAGCTCTATCTATCTGTAAGAAGTTTTTTTACCTGATCGGCTGTTATCCTGGATTTATCCCTCGTTTGCACGGCTGTGCTCCGCCTCACCCTCCCTTCTCGGGGATTACTATCTACAGATTCCAGGGGATGCACGCCCATGGAGGAACATCAGGCGTGTGAGTTACCTTTGAATTTGGTCACTGGGATTTACACACACGGTAGGTATCAGCGCTTGAGATGCAGTCCTATTTGGAAGTGATTTAGTGGAGTTGTTATATCTCTCATCTACAGCACCTACCAGGACTTTATATACGTTTCTCATTGCTCAGCGCTTACCTGTGTACACCAGCACTCACTAATATCGCAGATTCCTGTTTGAGGAAGTTCTTCAATCAAGATTATCTGTATTATTCGTTTTATTCAGATCAGTTACCTCAGTCATTAGAGCACTATTTGCCAGAACTTTGTTCTATAAGTACTGCCGATTCTGTTGGCGCCATACAAATAAAAGAACGCTAATATCGGTTATGCAACGCATGCTTATCCCCATACTGTATGTTTCATTGACTTTCCCTGATCTGGATTATACATATGGCAAGCGATACCTTCACAAATGCTGGACTTTAGCTTTTCAGTCATGTATCCCATTGAGCTGAAGTTTTCAGCATATATAACATGTTTTTCTTGCGGCACTGAAGCAATTTCTTGCAGCTCTTCATCAATTGCCTTCCCCACTCCAACAGCGTAGATTATTATGCCTGAGGGGAATAAAGGATGCTGGGTAATCACATCACCGCCATAACGTCTACAGTGACTTCTAAATGTCCTCTACTGACCACAGCCGTAAATAATCTAACAGCGCTTCTGACCCCCTGAGAATTTGCAACACAAGCAACAGGGTTAATTTAATGTTGTAGTTGGATGTTCTAGCAGCTGTATTGGTACTTGGAATATACTGTATACATTTGTAGAGAGTGTTGATACCTTTTAATGGACAAACAAAAGAGTTCTTCATAGATGAAATAATAGTATACAGAACTTTGGGAACCGTAATGTTCACTGTAATGTTCAAGTTTATTTATTTATAAAGAAGAAATGACCAGGAAGTAATATATTGAGAGTTACCTCTCGTTTTCACGTATGTCCTGGGCACAGAGTTATAAGGGCCTGCTGCCTTAGGACAAGGCGAGCATGGCACCCGCTTTGGACCCCACGCTCCTTCTACCTCCTGTTAGCGGGATCCAACGTTCAAAGACCGGAGGGGGGAGCTGGAGAAGGGAGGGCGCTCCCCCATCTGGTCTCGGAAGTTGGATCCTGCCGACAGGAGGGTGAGGAGGGAGCGCGGGACCCTGGACTGGCAGAGAGAGGTAGGTGCTTTTCCGGAGTGGGCCACCTGCTGTAGCGTTGCGTTCCCATGGTGACTGATGGCAAATGATGCTGCGGCATCAATGCATTGCTATGGCAACGTGACATCACATGATGCCATGACTCCGTGAGGCTGCCAGAGGAGGGCTACTCATCAAGGTAAGTCACCTTAACTTTTTTTTTTTACAGGGGGGGCCCCGCTGCCAGCGTACCGCCCTGAGCCCCGCAAAGCTTAAGACCGGCCCTAAACTTTCTTACTATGATGACTGCAGTTAAGACATAGAATTAAATGAAATTTCCGGCCCAGCTAAAATATATTTGAATGTCCTAGTATTAGGTTGAAATGATTTATCTGGCTCTTCTGTCTGGAAAAATATATCCTTGTTTACATGGCATTTTCAGCATTTTGGAGATTCTTGGTGATTTACCTGTTGCAAATAAATTGCATCACTTTCATGAATTAATCTATTCATGACCATGACAAATATTTATCCACAGACATTTCTCCAAGTCTATAGCTTTATGTGCACACCACAGCCGTATAATGAAGTGCAAGTTGTTAAAGGTTTATGGCTCTGACTGCAGAATGTCTGTTTAGAGCTTTTCACCCATGCAATATTCAAACGGTAATAATATACTTGAAGCAAGTGACTGGTCGTCTCTATGAATTCACTACCAAACTCTGTGTGAGCAAGCATGTGTGAGTGAGGCTATACGATCTGTGTGAGCGAGGCTATATGCAGGGCAGTCTTAACAGCATTATAGGCCCCCGGGCAAAGCATTGCACTGGGCCCTGCCAACTCTCCGCTACTAGTCGTAATTTTTCTCCTTCTAAGGAGTTAGCGGGAGATTTGAATGTTGAGACGGGTGATCGGAAAATTAGTGTTAAATTCTGGTCTGTGCATAGATTAGCATGGGGTCCCTATACTCTTGGCCCCCCCCGGGCAACTGCCCAGCGTGCCCATGCGTTAAGACTGCACTGGCTATATGAGCTGTGTGAGCGAGGCTATTGTATGTGAGCTGTGTGAACGAGGTGGTTTAAATGAGGCTGTGTGAGCGAGGTTGTGTGAGCTGTGTGAGCGATGCTACTGTACTGTATGTGAGCTCTGTGAACAAGGTGGTTTAAACGAGGCTGTGTGAGTGAGGCTGTGTGAGCAATGCGATTGTATATGAGCTGTGTGAACGAGGTGGTTTAAATGAGGCTGTGTGAGCGAGGCTGTGTGAAGGAGCTAAAATAAATATTTTTACTCTAAAACAAAGCCTATTTGTTGGTTAAACCTTTGAGTGCCCCATATTGTCACCATGCACATCATGAGGGCTGGCACTGCAGGACCCTACGACATACAGGGTACATCAGGCTATAAATGTTAGTTGCTGGCCCCTCAGGCAGTGACGAGGTTAATCTTTGCCGCTTGACTAAAAAAACAGATTTTTTTTTTAGGTAATCTTTGGAACTCTTGGTCCCACTCTATTAAACCCTGTTATCTGTGTCACTGCACCATTTTACAATTCTCAGAGATATAGGGCCCTGACCAAGTGGATTAAAATGGACTCCGGAGATTGCTGCAGAAAACAAAGAATTCACTTACGTTTTTAT
This sequence comes from Ascaphus truei, assembly GCF_040206685.1. Classification (NCBI taxonomy): domain Eukaryota; kingdom Metazoa; phylum Chordata; class Amphibia; order Anura; family Ascaphidae; genus Ascaphus; species Ascaphus truei. The sequence continues at coordinate 67,524,523 of NC_134484.1, forward strand.
CCATTTTTTTTTAGAAGATTGCTGATGTGCAATAATACACAATTAAAGCAGTAATTCACGCTGATAAGAGTTGTTTCGTTATTTTTATCTGATTCAGGGGCCAAACCATGTTAAACAAACATGAAGGGCCCCCATCTTGGCTCTGAGATATTCCTCTTTTTATTGAAAATAAATTCCTTTATGGTCATCAGGTCAGCATCAGAAATAGTTTTTTTATTCTCTTCCTGGGTGAGGCTTACCCAAGCAGCCATATTGTTTTTGTTCTTATCTATGAGTTTTCTAAAATTGAAAGATCACAGAATTTGAGGTAGAAAAATGTGACTCCCTAACCCGAATCATATAAAGATGAAAACCAAGTATTCTTGGGTGATTGCTGTTTTATGAAATAATCCTCTCACATAAAGGCATTATCTAGCCAAAAAATTATCCTGGAGTAGTTAAGCCCAGCTGGGGTTTTAGTGACCATATGATGCCATGTTCTGAGGGGATTGTTACTATTTATTGACTGGATTTGTTTTAATTAGATTGTATTGTAATGTTATTTAATGTCAGTAGCGCTCATTGATTTAAATTACTGGGAATTATTAGGCATTAATGCTTAGGGTTTCAACCAATTTTAAATGTGGACATCTGAATGTTTTCAAGCTTCAGTGTACAATACAAAGTATAGAAAATGAATAAAAGTTACTTCAAACTTATTTTTAAATTTCACGATTTTACGGTGAGGAGAACATAAAATTATTTTTTATTATATGTGCATGTACTACACAAATGCCCCATTACTCTGTTCTGCATATAGTATGATATGGGTTGATATGAGAATAAGATTACCATTCTGTTTTGCTCTGTTTGCCCAGTCAGAGACATCATCTTGCGCCCGACCATCGGTAAACACAATTGCCACTCTGGGCACACCGAAGGAATGTGGTCTTGCCCCCTGTGCTTCCGAAAAGCTTTTCTCATACATGAGCTTCAGGGCAAGTCCAGTCATGGAACCTCTGCCCATGTATTTTATTTGGGACACCGCTTTCTTCATATCCTTGGCTGAGCTGTATTGTGCCATAGTAAACTCTGTTCGGACATGAGTGGAATATTGTACCAAACCAACACGGGCAGCTTTCTGTGAGATCTCTAGTGAATCCAAAATCCCATTTACAAACTGTTTTACAATTTCAAAGTTGTCCTCTCCAAGGCTTTTGGATCCATCAATCACAAATACCAAATCAACTGGGCCTTCTCCACATTCTGTAAATAACACATTGAAACATGTTAGAGACTGTGCATATCTGCGTTTTACATTCAAACAGACATACCCATTTCTGCACACTATTTAACTTCTAAATTGGATCCGGCAGTTTTTAACCACTGTGGGTCTCAGAACGTGTGCAAAAAAATTAAGATTTTAAATATTGATATTGTACTATCAAAGAACTGTCATATTTAAAAGAGTCCGCTCCCACCCTTCCTAAAAATATTTCTATACCAGAGATCATAAGTCTAAAATATGGTGGGTTCTGGGGTTAGAACTTGCTGGGATTGGGTGTTCATTCATTTAAAATTTCTATTAGTATCAGTTGGTTGGAGGTTAGTGGCCCCTCCTCCCAGGGTTTAAGCTCGCCCCGCTTTTTAAGTAGCAGGTTTTTCCATGTACCTGAGCAGGACAGGTCCACTGAGACCATTCTCCCTTCACTGCAGAGGTAAATGAGAGTTTTCGCAGGTAGTGTTAGGGACCTGCATACTGGTCATGCCGTGACGTGGCTGCAGGCTTATAACGGTTTGGCCAAAGGGTTTAACTAAATGACCCTTACTCATGAGAATACTAACATTGAAGTATTTAACTATGTATTTCGTCACATTGAATGTAGCATCAGGTATTTTTGTCTTTTGTTGTATACATTTGGCCACGCTCAGTAGCATTCCTTTTGACACAAATTTACTGTGTATATGATGTGGTGGGTTCTGGGGTTAGAGCTTGCTGGGATTGTGTGTTTATTTAGCCTAAAACAGCAACCTAATACTGTACTAGAATAGTGTCAGACACAACAGGACTAGAACCCACAGCCCTATCAGTGAGCTAAACCAGCTGATGGCCAGCAGTGCACATTGTCTACTACTAGCATACCTCCGAAGGATATGTATTTTGTTTATTGCAACATTGAAAGCACTTCAAGCACAAAGTGATAATATGTACTGAGGGATATGAGTTACTGAGGCCAGGTGACATTAAATAAAAGATGAACAGAACATGAGCAACCTCACTCTACTGGGATAGAAGAAAATGACTGCCACCTCTGCTGCTCTAGGGATTACACAGTTATAACTGTGGCTCGACAAGCAAGCACTATTATTATTTGCAGAAGAATATTCTTGGTACTATCTGGATGTTATACATTTTCATCTTATTAGACCTGATCTGTGCAATCTCATTTATATAGATTGTACAGGGGGCATGAAATCCCTTCTATATACCTATCTACGGTATTTAAGCGGATAGTGTCTCTTTCAGGGTGACTGCATCTCTGAAGCCAACCAGTGATTTAATACATTTTCAATCTGCATTATCAAACAAGCTCTAAATCAAGAGTCGTTTGTTCTGCAAATATAAATATACCGGCTTTGTTCTCTGCTTATCATTTTGCTTCAATTATTACTTTACTGATACATATGTGGCCTATTCACAGGATATTTCTTTGAACAATTCTGTAGTCCCCCCGTAGAAGAAGGGTTGTTCTTAGCAGCCCACGCAGTTTCTTATGTGGCCACAAATGTAGAGGTGCAGCGCACAGCAAAGAACTGGATCCACAGGACAGCAGCAGTATGATGAAAATAAAAGTTCTTTATTAGAAAATCATGGTGCAGACAGGTATGGGTGCAGGAAAAAAACCTCTGTCTCTAACGCGTTTCACCCATACCTGTCTGCACCATGATTTTCTAATAAACTTTTATTTTCATCATACTGCTGCTGTCCTGTGGATCCAGTTCTTTGCTGTGCGCTGCACCTCTACATTTGTGGCTACCTGAATCATTTCTACCAGCAGAAGCACGCATTCCAGAAGGCACAATGGGCAAGGTCACGTGAGTTGTACCTTTAAACAGTACATAGAGGTATTTTATTGGTGTGTTTATGCAAAGTGTCAGTACCAGTCCATATTGGCAGTGAGGGGGTGGGGCTCATATATCTCCATTACCCACACTCACCAGGACATTTATTCAGGTCTCAGACTACACACTCACCCATATATACCTCACTCAATTATATACCTTAAACCCAGCCTACTCCCTTCAATCAAGAAATTATTGTTTATTACAAATCCTGTCACTTGAGCACTATATCTGAACAATGTTCTTCTACCAGTTTCTTATGTGTCATACTATTTCTTTCCAGCAGAGTGTGCTCCTGAGAAACAGATTCACAAATGTGCCAAGGAAGGAGAAACATTTTCCCCTACTATTTTGGGACTGAACTAGTTATTTCTTTGATCATTACAGACAGCACATGCAGCCATGTAGGTGTAGCCTGGAGCTCCCGTGGCTCCTGGAGACCCCCCTCCCCTTGAGCAGCTCGGTCGCGGGTGCCGACAGACCCGACGGCTGCTTCCAAGAGTGGGGGCTGGAGCAGGGAGCAGCGCGGCTTCTCCTGCCTGCGGCCGCGATCGCGTCTCTAAGGTCCCGGCGGCCGGACAAGCAGGGCGCCGCCATTGAGGATACTGTTGCGCATGCGCAGGGATGCGTAGGCGCAGGGACAGCCCCCGAGACAGGGATAGCTCGCGCGAGAGCAGGGAAAGCTGAGGGAAGGTCGAGGCAGCCCGGGAAAGCTTGCGCAAGCGCAGTGAAGGTAGGGAAAAGCCCGCGAACCCCTAGCCTACCAGGGAAGGCTCGGAGCTGGGACTACATATCCCAAGAGCCTTTGCGAGCCCCATGTGACCCCAGGGAGCCAATAGGGCTTAGGAGACCCCTGAGAAAAGAGATACATTTGGCGGGCTTGCAGCACGTTAGATCAGTCAGAGGAAGGAACAGACAAGGGAAGGAGGTAGGGTACAGGAGTCAGGGACTCCCCTGTACTAGGCCAGAACCCCCAGGGCCCGAGATAGCTCAGCTTCCCAGTAAGGTGAGTGTTGCCAGGGGCAGCCCTCAGGATAGGGACCCTGCCACTTACATTAGTGGGAGCTGGGGAAAGGAAGGTTACAGAGAGTTGGAGTCAGGGAGCTGTAGGGAAGTAGGGTGCGGGGAGCGAGTGCAGCTTCTGCCCCATATAGGTACCTACACCCCAGGTAGGCCCCAACGCCCCACTAGTTTAGTGGGTAAGTGCTTAGGGAGGCCCGAGATAGGGACGCTGCCCTTTAGCATAGAGTGCTGCCTTGTCAGAGTCACGGCTGTTAGTGCTGTGAGGTCTGACAGGCAGGCACCTTGTTTTGCAGCACGTTGGCTGCAACCTCCAGTGAGCTACAGCTTGCTGCTGTAGGCGCTGGGACTAGTCAGAGAGTAGTGGGTCTGGAGAAGGGCTATAGCTGTTCTAGTCACCTTGAGGTAGCGCTAGGGGTAGGATGCCTGAAGGGATAAACTGGTAACTGAGAGCAGGAATTCTGGAGAGGATCTGCACTAGGCTAGCCAACAGTAGGTAGACGCCCAAGTACTGCATGGAAGAGTACTCTAGTCCATTCCAGATCACTTACCGAAGGGACTTGGGTAGTTGGGGGAGTGAGACAGGTCATTACCCCTGCAGGCCCTAGGAGTTCCCCAAGCCACTACAGGTTGCTGTACTACAGGGACAGGCCCTAGGTTAGGGTTCCTGTCACGTTAGTACCATTTAGATTAGACAGGGACACAGCAGACGCTGCGGTTCCTGTGAAGCGGTCCCCACGTGCAAGGAGTTCGGTTGGATCAGACGGATTCATCACACGTCTGACCCTTTGAGAAGTTTGTTGCTGACCCGAGCACCGGAGTGCTCGGCAGGTATTATACCATCACATGTGCACCAACAGGCCTAGAGGTTCTTAGTGACTGCGCAGTCACCCATTGACTATCTCTGTAGGAGTACGGGACATTGGGTGGGGTTCTTGGGACACTGGGTGGGATCACCTAGTGTTTGGGAATCGTCCTGCGAGACGTCACTGTTAGTGTCTCACCGTGAGAGAGACACAGGTTATCATTATTATTCGTTAGTAAAGTCCTTCGTTATATAAAGCACTGTGTATGGTATTATTGATTGTCCTGCGAGGAACCACTCCCCCTCTGGTGGGAGCCATCGCAGGTGGAGGCGCTGTACCGAGAAGATGTTGTAAGTGATCACCCCTAGTATAATTACCCCAGGTTCCCCGTGGCGGAAGCTCAGCCCTCCTGTGAGCCAACAGGTAATGCACCACACCTGAGTAACAATATATGTTTCCTGCACTCACACAGTAGAATCTGCGATTGGGTGGGGGAATACCCGTTACATTTGGAGGCGCTGCTGAGATAGACCTGGGGTGCCCTGTTTTCATTTTTTCCAAATTGGCCAAATTAGATTTTTCACCATGTTTGGGCCTGCAAGCCATGAGGCCCACGAACGAAACAAGAGGACAAAAGTATCCCCGCGACATGTGCTAGTAGTAGGGGATGTTCCCAGTAGTGCCGTGAAGTTGAGGGAAATTTGTGAGGCCCTAGGGAGACTCCTGGGCATAGACCAAGGGTGGAAGAGGATAGAGCACCGGTACGACCCCACAGACCAGTGTTGTAGACTATGGCTAGTAACGGATCAGGAAATATGCCGGGAAAATGTCCCTCTGACCTTGCATTTCCCAGAGGCCCCACCCGAAGGCTACCCTCTTGCATACTCAGAGAGCCTTAGTGAGATTACCAGAACTGTGATCAAAATGGAGGCTCCCTCATCAAGGGAGTCACACCTAAAATGGCGTCTCCCGCCAAAGCAGGAGAGCACATGTGCTGCTGACTGCAAGCCTGCACCAAATTGTGTTGTAGAAATCCGTCCGGGACTGGCGGGAAAACCAGAGCTCCGCCCCCGCAATGTGAGTGACTCAGTGATAGAGCGAGCCCCTCCTTTACATTCCACCAGGGGGAGCAAGCAAGGTGAACAACCATCAGCAACTGCTGTTCCCACTAAAAACAGTACAGAGTGCAGAGAAATACACCCTCAGTTGTATGGGGCATGGCGGACAAAAGGAGGAAAAATACCCTTTCTTCTGTGCCCGTGCCTACAAAAGGATTTGAATCTATCTGGTGGTATGGACTTTAACCCCTTTAGGCTACCAATAGAATGGCGGGTGGCAGTGGTGGAGGATGACGGGTGCATAAGATGTGTTTGTGACCAGTGTGACTTCCCAGGTGGCAAACCGACCTGGGGTCCCAAGTGTGCCAGCTGCGGAGCACAGTTTCTAAAGCCTGTGCTGCTGCAGTCTACAGTCCCAGATCCCAAGCAGGAATCTCAGATGGCAGAACCCAGAGAGGAAGATATTGTTAACTGCTCTACCTCAACCACGGCGGTGGAGGAGCAGACAGACAAGGCTGCCCTGGTTCCCTGTTGCAACCAAGCGGGAAGAACTGAGGCCCGGCCAGCTACGGAAAAGGACGAACCATCGGTGGCGATGCGCCTACCGGCGAACCACCCCAGCAGTGAGACAGAGGAATCACAGGGGGAGGTGTTCCCCCTAGAAGAAAGCTGTTCCGCCATGCGAGTGGACCAGTATCTACCACCTACCGTTCAGTTGAAGAGAACAGTCAGCTCTGTCGTGGTGTCAGGTGAAGCACCGCAGATACCTGACAGTGTTCCACAAGAAGAGAAAACTATTGCAAGCCAGCAGAGTGGTAAGGAACCCCCTTGCCCCCCACAGGCTCCGATGGAGGTGGCCGTGAAAAAGGCCAGAGTTACGGCTCCTGAACCGAGTGTGAGCCCGTGCGCTCCGACTCAAATGGTCCCAGGACCGGGATCCAACGCTCCCGAGTTTCAAGCCAGTAAGTGGACTGTCCCAGAAGTGCCGGGGACAGGTCCCGATACAGCCGAGGTGGGAACTGACAGCGTCCCCGAGGACCTGTTGGCTACCGTGAATCACCACAGTGGTAAGGTATCTACCCTTTACCCCCTGCCAGGTGAAACAGAGACCTTGAGGAAAGAGACATTGTCCATTGCTCGCTTCCCAGCGGAAGCCTCGCAAGTACGTAGGGACAAGGACTGTGTGGCGAGGGATTTAGTAAAAATTGCCTCCCTTAAGCCCAAAAGGGAGCGTGCCATTCGCCAAGTAGTGGACCGCGGAAAAGGTCCTGGCCGCCTGGTCTACCGCATCCATGCCGCGGGTGACCGGGTAAAGGTCTGCTTCAGAGACATGGTGCTACTCCTTCCACCAGGGGGAGGAAGTAGCGAGGAACCAGTGACTGTTGCCCTCCGGTGTGCTCTTCAAGAAATTTTTCTGGGGGAGGCTCACGGACGCAAAAGTGAGGTACCCCCACTTGATCAGTTAGGGGCACCCCACGAATGGTCTCAGCAAACAGCTGACGCTCAGCTGGCCTCGGGTATGGTATGTGAACTGTATTGTAACCTGATGTCTAAAGTCACCAGTGATAGGTTGTACATATGCCCTGCATTTTCATTGTATAACTGTGTACCAGGTTATGTCTGCCATCCAAGCGAGGTCGTTGGAGTTTCACCAGGGGGAGAGTGTAGCCTGGAGCTCCCGTGGCTCCTGGAGACCCCCCTCCCCTTGAGCAGCTCGGTCGCGGGTGCCGACAGACCCGACGGCTGCTTCCAAGAGTGGGGGCTGGAGCAGGGAGCAGCGCGGCTTCTCCTGCCTGCGGCCGCGATCGCGTCTCTAAGGTCCCGGCGGCCGGACAAGCAGGGCGCCGCCATTGAGGATACTGTTGCGCATGCGCAGGGATGCGTAGGCGCAGGGACAGCCCCCGAGACAGGGATAGCTCGCGCGAGAGCAGGGAAAGCTGAGGGAAGGTCGAGGCAGCCCGGGAAAGCTTGCGCAAGCGCAGTGAAGGTAGGGAAAAGCCCGCGAACCCCTAGCCTACCAGGGAAGGCTCGGAGCTGGGACTACATATCCCAAGAGCCTTTGCGAGCCCCATGTGACCCCAGGGAGCCAATAGGGCTTAGGAGACCCCTGAGAAAAGAGATACATTTGGCGGGCTTGCAGCACGTTAGATCAGTCAGAGGAAGGAACAGACAAGGGAAGGAGGTAGGGTACAGGAGTCAGGGACTCCCCTGTACTAGGCCAGCACCCCCTTGGTCCGAGATAGCTCAGCTTCCCAGTAAGGTGAGTGTTGCCAGGGGCAGCCCTCAGGATAGGGACCCTGCCACTTACATTAGTGGGAGCTGGGGAAAGGAAGGTTACAGAGAGTTGGAGTCAGGGAGCTGTAGGGAAGTAGGGTGCGGGGAGCGAGTGCAGCTTCTGCCCCATATAGGTACCTACACCCCAGGTAGGCCCCAACGCCCCACTAGTTTAGTGGGTAAGTGCTTAGGGAGGCCCGAGATAGGGACGCTGCCCTTTAGCATAGAGTGCTGCCTTGTCAGAGTCACGGCTGTTAGTGCTGTGAGGTCTGACAGGCAGGCACCTTGTTTTGCAGCACGTTGGCTGCAACCTCCAGTGAGCTACAGCTTGCTGCTGTAGGCGCTGGGACTAGTCAGAGAGTAGTGGGTCTGGAGAAGGGCTATAGCTGTTCTAGTCACCTTGAGGTAGCGCTAGGGGTAGGATGCCTGAAGGGATAAACTGGTAACTGAGAGCAGGAATTCTGGAGAGGATCTGCACTAGGCTAGCCAACAGTAGGTAGACGCCCAAGTACTGCATGGAAGAGTACTCTAGTCCATTCCAGATCACTTACCGAAGGGACTTGGGTAGTTGGGGGAGTGAGACAGGTCATTACCCCTGCAGGCCCTAGGAGTTCCCCAAGCCACTACAGGTTGCTGTACTACAGGGACAGGCCCTAGGTTAGGGTTCCTGTCACGTTAGTACCATTTAGATTAGACAGGGACACAGCAGACGCTGCGGTTCCTGTGAAGCGGTCCCCACGTGCAAGGAGTTCGGTTGGATCAGACGGATTCATCACACGTCTGACCCTTTGAGAAGTTTGTTGCTGACCCGAGCACCGGAGTGCTCGGCAGGTATTATACCATCACATGTGCACCAACAGGCCTAGAGGTTCTTAGTGACTGCGCAGTCACCCATTGACTATCTCTGTAGGAGTACGGGACATTGGGTGGGGTTCTTGGGACACTGGGTGGGATCACCTAGTGTTTGGGAATCGTCCTGCGAGACGTCACTGTTAGTGTCTCACCGTGAGAGAGACACAGGTTATCATTATTATTCGTTAGTAAAGTCCTTCGTTATATAAAGCACTGTGTATGGTATTATTGATTGTCCTGCGAGGAACCACTCCCCCTCTGGTGGGAGCCATCGCAGGTGGAGGCGCTGTACCGAGAAGATGTTGTAAGTGATCACCCCTAGTATAATTACCCCAGGTTCCCCGTGGCGGAAGCTCAGCCCTCCTGTGAGCCAACAGGTAATGCACCACACCTGAGTAACAATATATGTTTCCTGCACTCACACAGTAGAATCTGCGATTGGGTGGGGGAATACCCGTTACATAGGTATAAATAGGACAGTCGGAGAGACAGAGATCCAGCTAGACATAAGAGACCATACATGGGTTTGCATTTTCTATCTCCTATGCTAAAAACAGCATTGCCGGTTTAAACAGAGATAGGCAGCTCTGGGTTTTGTGTTAAGTGTGACAGGGCCCCAGCCACCAATGTTTTGAAGCTTTTTGCAGTGATATATCTTATAATCTGACAAAGGGGAATGAGTATAGAGCTGCTGAGAGAGAGACGAGTCCCTTGGGTCCCACGCTGCACCAGCTTCCACCCTTGGCTGCATACGAGGAGAGGGCAGTCTGTGCTGTACCCTAGAGCTGTGCTGTGTGTCCCTGGAGACCTTGCAACAGGCAGACTCAGCTAGAAGCATGGGAGTCTGTGTACAGCTCCTTCCTCTGCGGGGTCCTCGGCACCGCCTATGCTATCTAATGGAAGAAACGACTGAGTGAAACTAGGCATCTCAAAGTAGTTTGCACCAACATATGAAAGGATTTCATTCCTCAACCCTGATCTTGTTTGGCAACTATTAAAACATTTCCGTTATTATTTTAAACAAAGCCATCAAATCCTTTTACTGCACATTACATTGCAGTTTTTTCTGGCAGGGTTTAATCAAAGCCACCTACAACATCCAGCAGCTCTCAGGATGCAATGAGATAAATCACCGAGAATTGCCGACTCCTGGCCAAAAAGATTAAACTTAAAGCACCACGTCACCGCAGCTAATTTATGAGATCCCTAATCAAAGTGACAACACAGAGGTTTGGAAAACAATTGGAAGATTGCATTGCAAACTGTGGATACGTGAATGATACTGAGAAATGAAATGGTAGCCATTGTGAAAATCTGGCAGTAAGAAAATCTGCAGAAAATTCGACTAATCCCTTCCGCCCAGTATTACAAAATGTCTCATTTTACAGAGCAGAGACATCGTGGTCTATCCCGCTCGTATAGTACAAGGAAGGTCCCAGTGGAGCTTCTATTTTGCTGGCCCCTGAAACAAACATTTGACAGTAATGATCAACAGAGAAACAATGCATGGACTGAGTTTGACCTGTCTAAGCAGAGCTCTGAAATCCATAACTCTCCATGGACTGCACTCTGCAAAAAATGTTTTATTGCAAATAGTCTTTTCAATGCAAAGGTGAAGCTGGCAAATCTCCATGGCAATCAAACCATATCCATATTCCCAATGTAATTGTTTGAAACATGTGCATCCTTTTATACAGTTATTTAGAATCCTTTAGGCTGCAAAGCATTAGTCTTAGACTGAACATAGAAACAGATCAGTATCTGTTGAATTTTCCCACCAACTATTCCATGACTATGGTCTTTGTGGCAGCTAATTTGATTGCACAGACAAATCCTATTTTGCAATTGGTGCATAACTCATTGAGCTCTAAAAGAATGGTCATTTTAAGGAGTGACTGACATTTAGTGGCCTATTCAGGTAGCTTCGATAAGTGACTTAACGCTTGTTGAGTGCACTTTCCAAGCGATTTTGCATGTGTAGCTATTCAGAAAGCTGTGTTAACATGTTAAAATCGCTTTGAAATGCCTTTTTAATGAGCGTTAGCACTCTGGCGCTGACAAGCCGTGCGGTAGCTCAAAAAGTGCCCAAACGCACCTTTTTTTTGCCAGCAACTGCTATTCAGGTGTCTGCGATATGCACATTGCACCTTAAACTCGCATTTGTTTTCAGGTGGCGAGAACGGATTCTTGGTGTGCATCAGACTGAGTATATTTTATTTTTACTACATAGGATTGAAGTCGGGGGGGGGGGGTGTCTGGAGCTGACCCGCATTCATTTCAGCTCCGGAGACCTCCTGCTTTAATCCTGTTATAAATATATAATTACAGCCCAGTTTCATTACCTTAGTGGCTCACTTCTAAGGTAATGAAGGGGTTAAATAGCAGTAGCCGGTTTGTTGGTGGTAGAGGGGGTTGGTGAATCTTTTAGTTGCCCCAGGGTGGGTGGTTAGGTCTTCTGGGAGGGTTACAGGAGTCCCATTCATTACCTTAGCGGTTACTACCACTAAGTTATAAAGGGGTTAACCCCTCACGCTACTCACCTGGGAGGCCTTACCACCCACCCCAGACCAAATATCACCTTCATATTTGTAGGGTGGGTGGTTGGGCCTCCCGGGAGGTGTTAACTCCTCTCTTACCAAGCGATATATCTTACTGAATACTGTTTTTTCACAAATTTCATACCGTACGGTAGGAACATGCAAATACGTTCGATGTAGCAGTGATGGCATCGAAGCCTCCTGAATAGGCCCCTTAGAGTTTTAACACACATATTCCCAGATAGCTCAAACTCCTACATCCAGGTGGATGTAGGAGTTTGCGCTATCTGGGAATATGTGTGTTAATCAATTTCTGACTGGTAACAGTCTATGGAGGTTAGGTGGCACCTCCCCCCAGAGCTCGCCCCTCCCCACCTTTTTTAACGTGGGAGGTTCTGGCATTTTGCTGAATGGACAAGACTCACTGCAGTTGCTTCCCCTCATACAGAGGTAACAGGAAGGGTTCACAGTTTTAGTGTAGGACCTGCATTTTTGGTTTACCTTGACGTTTGGTATGCAGGCTTACGACGCTTTGGCCAAAGGGTTTAACTAAAAAAACAAGTAATTACTATTATTATTCAAGTATTTAAACTTTATACTCATTACCATATATGTTTTGTCAATTTGATGTAGCATTGGGCACCCCTGTCTCCTGTTGTATCCCTTAGAGTTTTGCAAGAAAACTTTTAATTTTTTTATTTCAATAAACCTGGGGCTCTTTCCTGCAGATGTTCCTTGGTTCTCAATATAGTTTGTATTGCTCTCTCATTGCCCCAAGTAGCCGTTTGAACCTCTCCAGAGTCAGGGAGAGAGCAACAGTAAATAACATGAGAACTAGAGGTTCTTGGAGGAGTGTTATTGCTCTGACACACCTATTTCACGGAGAGCTAATTTTAAAAAATCTAGTCTCGGGTAACTTTGTAATAGGTCAATAAAATGTATTATATGTCAAATTTGAACAAAACAAATCATGATTTTTGTCATGTTCTGTTTTCTGATATGTGGACACACTTCTACTTGTTACACATGGACGGATTGAATGTATGAAGGATTCCCCATAAATTCCCTATCATTGCTATACTCTGCTGCTAATTCTTCGTGTGCGTCAGTTTAGGGCAGTATTTTTAAGTTTACCTTTACTTCTAGCCCCCTACCCGTAGCTAGCCGTATCTGTATAACATTTCTTGATGGAGTAATGATATATGAAATGTGTACCAGTAAAGTCAAACCTGAACCACAATTGAGATTCAACAACAATCTGCTTTTTGTTATGACACTAGATCATATAACTGTCCACCAAAGGATAATGTAACATCCTATTTGCAATAATGTTTCTTACATGTTCTATGGGTGTTCCCAATCAATGAAAACTACTTAAACAGGGCATGCATAGAAAGGAAGAAAGCATAATGATGCCACTGTATAAATCATTACTAAGACCACACCTTGAATATGGAGTACAGTTTTGGGCACTGACACATAAAAAAAGACTTTATAGAACTAGAAAAAGTACAAAAATAGCCACCAAATTAATAACGGGGATGGAAAATCTGATATATGAGAATGGGCTAGCTAAATTAGCTTTGTTTACATTAGAAAAGAGGCATCTAACTATATACACATATATTCGGGGATAATACAAGGAGCTTTCAAAAGAATTATTCATCCCAAGGGCAGTACTAACGAGACAGTGTCATATCTTAAGGTTGGAGAAAAGGAGATTTCAACAGCAACAAAGGAAAGGGTTCTTTACAGTAAGGGCAGTTAAAATATGGAATGTATTACCCATGGAGACTGTGGTGGCAGACACAATGAATATCTTTAAAAAAAAAAGTTGGACATCTCTTTAGAAAGGAAATGTATACAGGGACATACCAAATAAGTAAACTTGAGAATTATATTGATCCAGGGAGAACTCTGATTGCCACTATCGGAGTCAAGAAGGAATGTATTTTTCCCTTTATGAGACACCGTTGGATAATGTTTCACTGGGGTATTATGTTTCCCTTCCTCTGGATCAAAATACTGTAATTACAAATTTAGGATACGTATCTGTTGTCTAAATTTATCATAGGTTCAACATGATGGACATACTGTATGCCTTGTGTAACGGGTATTCCACCCCACCCAATCGCATATATAGTGTGGGTGAGTAGAACATGCGGTGTTACCGGTGTGGTGCGTATACCTGCAGGCTTACAGGAGGTCTGAGCCTCCGCTAGTGAGAGCCTGGGGTGAATCCTCTGGAACGTATCTTCTTTCAGTGCCTCCACCTATGTAGGATTCTATGGGAATGTAGAATGACCCTACATAGGAACCCACTCAGAAACCACACACACAGTGATTATATAACTAAGGACTTTACTAACATATAATAATAACCTGTGTCCCTCTCACGAGGAGGCACTAACAGTGACGTCTCGCAGGACGATTCCCCAACACTAGGTGATCCCACCCAGTGTCCCAAGAACCCCACCCAATGTCCCGTACTCCTACAGAGATAGTCAATGTGTGACTGCGCAGTCACTAAGAACCTCTAGGCCTGTTGGTGCACATATGATGGTATAATACCTGCCGAGCACTCCAGTGCTCGGGTCAGCAACAATCTTCTTAAAGGATCAGTCGGGCGATGCCTCCTTCTGATCCTTCAACCGCACTCCTTGTACGTGCGGACCGCTAGGGCGGTCCCACTCTGGAATCGTCTCTGTGGACCCCAACGTGGGTCCAACCGCTTCCACAGGAACAGCAGCAGCCGCTGTGTCCCTATCTATCTAAATGGTACTAACGTGACAGGAACCCTAACCTAGGGCCTGTCCCTGTAGTACAGCAACCTGTGGTGGCTTGGGATACTCCTATGGGCCTAAAGGGTTAGGGTCCCTGTCCCACTCCGCTAACTACCCACGTCCCTAAGCCTCACTAACGCTAACAGCCAACTTGCTGCTCAACAAGGTGCCTGCCTGTCAGACCTCACAGCACTGCCCGCTGTGACTCTGACAAGGCAGCACTCTAAACTAGGGCCGCGTCCCTCTCTAGGACCTCCCTAAGCAATTACCCAGTAATTGACTTTCTACTTCTGGAGTGACAGGGTCCCTTACTCTAAGGCAGTCCCTGGCAACACTCCTATCTTGGACCAAGGGGGTGCTGGCCTAATACAGGGGAGTCCCTCTCTCCTGCACCCTACCTCCTTCCCTTGTCTGCTCCTTCCTCTGACTTTGCTCTGACTGACCCACGCAGCTCTCTGCCCGCGAAAAGTATCCAATTCCTCTCAGACTCTTGGCCCTCATTGGTCACACTGTACCACCTGGTGTGCCTGGCCCTAAGCCTCATGGGAATTGTAGTCCCGAGGCCCTTACAATAACATTGGGGCCGCGTGCGCTCCTCCCCTCTGCCTACACTAACTCCTAATGGCCGCCGCAACCCTTCCTGAGCTATCCCTACTCTCGCGCGACTCTCCTGCGCTTTCCCTGCCCTCACGCAACTGTTCCCTGCCTCTCGCATCCTCCCTGCGCATGCGCGAGCTTTCGGGGCCGCCGGGGACCTACTGCGCATGCGCGACCCGGCGCAATATGGCGGCGCCCTATTCGCCCGGCTCCGGGAGCGCCGGGAGCCCTGAGACGCGCGTGCGGCCTTGGCAACCGGCCGCACGCGTCCCCGGCAACCCCCGAGCCGGGACCTGACCGCCCTCTCCCCTGCCACCGCCAAACGGAGCCGCCATTGGACGCGGCTGCCCCCGCAATCGGCAGTCAGGTGAGGGGGGTGCGGGACTGCTGGGGAGACCTGGCTACACTCTCCCCCTGGTGGAAAATCCAACGTCCTCGCTTGGAGAACGCCATACCCTGGTACACAGTTATACAATAAAAAATGGCATGTCATAATTGGTACACTTATCAGGTCGACTATACACCTCAGATTACATGGTACATCACACTCAATAATCGAGACCAGCTGAGACCATTTGTGGGGTGCCCCGAACTGAACATGTGGGGGTACCTCACTTTTGCGTCCGTGAGCCTCCCCCAGAAAAATGTCTTGGAGAGCACACTCTGGAGTGACAGTTACTGGTTCTTCGCTACTTCCTACCCCTGGTGGAAAGAGTAGCACAATGTCTCTGAAGCAGGCCTTTACCCAGTCATCCGCGGCAGGGATGTGGTAGACCAGGAGGCCAGGACCTTTCCCGCGGTCCACTACCTGGGGAATGGGGCGCTCCCTTTTGGGCTTAAAGGAGGCAGCTTTCCCTGAATCTCTCTCCACACAGTCTTTGTCCCTACGGCCCTGTGAGGCTTCCACTGGGAAGCGAAAACTGAACAATGTCTCTTTCCTCAAAGTCTCTGTTTCACCTGGCAGGGGGTAAAGTTTAGATACCTTACCACTGCGGTGATTCCCGGTGGCCAACAGATCCTCGGGGACGCTGTCAGTTTCCACCTCGGCTATCTCAGGACCTGTCCACAACACTTCTGGGACAGTCCACTCACTGGCTCGAAACTCGGGAGCGTTGGATCCCAGTCCTGGGACCATTTGGGTCGGAGCGCACGGGCTCACACTACGCTCAGGAGCCGTAACTCTGACCTTCTTCACAGCCACCTCCATCGGAGCCTGTGGGGAGCAAGGGGGTTCCTTACCACTCGGCTGGCTGACGATGGGCTTCTCTTCTTCCGGAAGGATCGGCGGTAGACACTGGTCCACTCTCTCCTCTGGACAGCTACCTTCTAATGAGGACACCTCCACCAGGACGCGATGCAGAGGGGAGCCCTTCGCCCGGGCGACCAGACTTAAGGAGCCATCGTGCTCCGCGGTCACCTGGAGGCTCACCCCCGACACCCCTGGGGCAGTCGACTCACCCTTGTCTTCGTTTGGTACTGGTCCCCATTCTAGGACCGATGGTACCTCTGCAGTAGGTCGGCCGGCCCGCTGTAGGGCACATGGGCCCATATCAGGATTCACTGAGATAGTTGGCTTGATGACTTCACTTGCGTGGTCCGCCGGCAGGCGCATCACCACGAGGGGTTGGTCACTGGAATCACTAAAAGAAGATGGGGGTACAGACACCTTACCCTGTGATTCCTCTGTGTCATCGCTGGGGTGGTTCGCCGGTAGGCGCATCGCCACCGATGGGACTTCAACCTCTTTACCTGTGGATATCACGATAGGACCCTCCGCCAATGAGTCACCGGGGTCTTCTGCTATACAGCCAGTGGTTGTGGGTACGAAGCTGGCGTGCTCCGGTACCTCCACTGCGGTCGCGCTCTTCTCCGCCAATGGTTCGCTTGGCTCCTTAGCGGGCTGGGCAGGAGGTTCCTGCTCTACCACTAGGACATCCCCTTTGAGAGGATCTGGAACCGGTTCTGCAACATGGTTTTGGACACACGGGTCCACTGAGGCCTCTGGAATTAGGACAGACTCATTAGCAATGTCACTCACTTTAGCAGAGGGGTCAGGCTTCCCCGCTTCTTCCTCAACTGGCTCCGTAGCCCGGGGTGTAATAGGCTTCAAGAACCGCACACCACAGCATTCACACTCGGACTCCCACGCCAGTGCACCTCTAGAGCAGTCACAGGTGGGACTAAAGCACTGTAGACCCGGTTCTCTGCCTACCTCAGTCATCTTGAAGTCTAGCGGTAACCGGGACATGTCGGCTCCCGCGTCATAGGCTTCTTGCCAACAAGGGCACATTAGCATAAGGAGATCTATTCCTGGCGCTCGCCAGGGCACATACACATTAGGGTGCATCCCCTGACAGTCTATCTCATCCTCATCCTCATGCATCATCTCATCCTCAGAGATCAAAGAGTCTATTACGGCATCAACGTAGGGTTGAAGATCACAGTGCTTGCTCCCCCTGGTGGAATCTGAAGGAAGGGCACTTTCTACAAGGGAGTGGTTTTGGCTCTGCACTGAGTCACTCACATCACAGGGGAGGGGCTCTGATTTTCGCGCCAAACCCGGACAGATTGTTGCAACATCTTGCTGTGCAGGTTGGCAGTCAGCAGCACGTGCGCTCTCCTGATTTGGCGGGAGACGCCATCCTGCTTGGTCTGCGTAGACTAGGGGGTACCCTTGCGGTAAAGTCTCTGGTAGATACACTACTCGGGGGCCTCTATCAGGAAGTATAGCTTGTTCAGTGGCTAGCAATAGGGTGTTCTCTTGCCGGTCAATGTTATAGTGCTTGCTGATGAGGCGGGCGCCCGCCAGACCAGGTAATGTCCTTACTGCGCTGCAGACAGAAAACATGGAGACCTCGGCAGGCACCCCGTCTATGGCGACCACGTGTCGCAGAAGCTCTCCTAGCTTTTCGGCCCAGTCGGCCACTTGTTTGGGCGTGAGCGCAGACATGCTGACTAACAGGGTAACGGTAACTACAAGTGGGGCACCCCAGGACCATCTCAGCAGCGCCTCCAAATGTAACGGGTATTCCACCCCACCCAATCGCATATATAGTGTGGGTGAGTAGAACATGCGGTGTTACCGGTGTGGTGCGTATACCTGCAGGCTTACAGGAGGTCTGAGCCTCCACTAGTGAGAGCCTGGGGTGAATCCTCTGGAACGTATCTTCTTTCAGCGCCTCCACCTATGTAGGATTCTATGGGAATGTAGAATGACCCTACATAGGAACCCACTCAGAAACCACACACACAGTGATTATATAACTAAGGACTTTACTAACATATAATAATAACCTGTGTCCCTCTCACGAGGAGGCACTAACAGTGACGTCTCGCAGGACGATTCCCCAACACTAGGTGATCCCACCCAGTGTCCCAAGAACCCCACCCAATGTCCAGTACTCCTACAGAGATAGTCAATGGGTGACTGCGCAGTCACTAAGAACCTCTAGGCCTGTTGGTGCACATATGATGGTATAATACCTGCCGAGCACTCCAGTGCTCGGGTCAGCAACAATCTTCTCAAAGGATCAGTCGGGCGATGCCTCCTTCTGATCCTTCAACCGCACTCCTTGTACGTGCGGACCGCTAGGGCGGTCCCACTCTGGAATCGTCTCTGTGGACCCCAACGTGTGTCCAACCGCTTCCACAGGAACAGCATCAGCCGCTGTGTCCCTATCTATCTAAATGGTACTAATGTGACAGGAACCCTAACCTAGGGCCTGTCCCTGTAGTACAGCAACCTGTGGTGGCTTGGGATACTCCTATGGGCCTAAAGGGTTAGGACCTGTCCCACTCCCCTAACTACCCACGTCCCTAAGCCTCACTAACGCTAACAGCCAACTTGCTGCTCAACAAGGTGCCTGCCTGTCAGACCTCACAGCACTGCCCGCTGTGACTCTGACAAGGCAGCACTCTAAACTAGGGCCGCGTCCCTCTCTAGGACCTCCCTTAGCAATTACCCAGTAACTGACTTTCTACTTCTGGAGTGACAGGGTCCCTTACTCTAAGGCAGTCCCTGGCAACACTCCTATCTTGGACCAAGGGGGTGCTGGCCTAATACAGGGGAGTCCCTCTCTCCTGCACCCTACCTACTTCCCTTGTCTGCTCCTTCCTCTAACTTTGCTCTGACTGACCCACGCAGCTCTCTGCCCGCGAAAAGTATCCAATTCCTCTCAGACTCTTGGCCCTCATTGGCCACACTGTACCACCTGGTGTGCCTGGCCCTAAGCCTCATGGGAATTGTAGTCCCGAGGCCCTTACAATAACATTGGGGCCGCGTGCGCTCCTCCCCTCTGCCTACACTAACTCCTAATGGCCGCCGCAACCCTTCCTGAGCTATCCCTACTCTCGCGCGACTCTCCTGCGCTTTCCCTGCCCTCACGCAACTGTTCCCTGCCTCTCGCATCCTCCCTGCGCATGCGCGAGCTATCGGGGCCGCCGGGGACCTACTGCGCATGCGAGACCCGGCGCAATATGACGGCGCCCTATTCGCCCGGCTCCAGGAGCGCCGGGAGCCCTGAGACGTGCGTGCGGCCTTGGCAACCGGCCACACGCGTCCTCGGCAACCCCCGAGCCCGGACCTGACCGCCCTCTCCCCTGCCACCGCCGAACGGAGCCGCCTTTGGACGCGGCGGCCCCCGCGATCGGCAGTCAGGTGAGGGGGGTGCGGGAGTGCTGGGGAGACCTGGCTACACTTGCTTAGGATATTGTGGACACTCAGGGGTTAACCTGAACTTTCTCTGCTAATGGGTTTTTAATCACTGTTTATCTGTGTGAATATCAGGCACTGTTTGCCTGGGGAGGGAAGCCCACTATATGGGCCTAAAACTCCATGTTATCTATGTGTTTCAGGTTTGTTACCAATGTGTATGTTCTGTGCCCATTGTTGGGGAACCAGAGAGAAGTCAACCGCCTGCTGGGAGAAACGACAGAATGAAGCCAGAGCTTTGTTCTGCACGTACAGCATGGCGCCAAACACAGCAGGGTCTCGTTGGTTCTACTTAGATTGACCATATTCAAAACTCTCTCCCATCCATGACACTCACCCTGGGCACAGTTTTCAGTGGTAGTCATTCCCCCTCAACGGCCCCTAGGGGATATAGAACCATTGAGCCTACAGGCTCTGGTGGCAGCAGACATTAACCTGTCTGGGCACAGTTCGGGGGATCTGGCAGTGAGGTACCCCAAGACGTGACAGTTGTCTTCACTTTTTTGCTTGTTTCTAGGGGAGATTGGATTTACAGATCTCAGGGAGATGTTTAAGCAATTGAAACAGAAGAGGTCTTCTATCAGTATGGGGTGACCACGGACCTACCGGCACAATTGCATAACTGAGAGGTCTGTCTTTTATATGTTCTGCAACTTCTCTTGGTTGAAAACACCCCCAAAACAAGTCATATAATATCAAAGTACCCCAAAACTTACTTTTGCATCTTTTTCTATCTTCTCCTAAGTTGTAGCCTTCAAAACATTTGCAGATATAGGAATTCTCATTATTTACACAGCTATGTTCACAGCCATGGTCAATGGATTTGCAAAGATCTCTGCCTGTGAATAACAATGGTTGCATTGGTAAGGTGGAACACGCATACAGTATCACAAGGATAACACCTAGAAAAGATGTGTAACCTTGTGTTTGTGTCAATTGATTCATAATGTATTTTTTTTTGTTATAATTCTCAATTAAAATGACAGGGTTTTGCCTTGAGATTTTGGAGCGACTTTTGGTGATCCTACCTAAAATTATGATTAGGGTCATTGCTAAGCAATTTTCTAAAAGTGACAAAAACAAAATCATAAAAGATTAAGGGCCATATTTATGAAACAATGCGAAGCCTTAATGCAGTCCCTTCATTCTAATGGTCCATAAAGTGCCTCTACCTTTACGGTGCTCTTATGATGTACCTAGGGAGGGGTGGCCATGGCACACCGCACCAGGTACTTGCTAGTTTTCTAGGGGGTGAGTGGGCTGACCGCCCTGATGGAGCAGCCATCGGGACCTGGTTGTGGTCACGTGCTCACATGACCTTGGACGTGCGTAAAGTCCAATAACACGGTGGTGCCGCTGGTCATCCAGCACTCTAAAGGTTAATAATAATAATATTATTATAATAATAGGTTAAGACTTAGAACCGCTTACTAAAATCTGAGCCTAAATATCTTCCATTTTGTTCTGATGATTTTTGATTCATTTGCATAATTAAATACCCAGCACCAGAATCCAGAGTACTGGAATTCTTGAACTCATGATACACACGTCTCTACTAACAACATTAGCTAAACATATTCATTTAGGCTCATTGTTCAACCGGAATGGATCCCCTGCTGGTGCTTTTGGAGTCTACTTAAATAGTTGGAAGGGTTCATAACATTATTACTATCCAATTCAGCACGATTATTTAAGAATAAGGGGCTAATTACTTGAAATATTGGCCTCGTATATTTAAAACACAGAACTCTTAGCTATATAACAATATTATATACTGATTGCCGCTACTAAATATATTACCACTTACCAAAACACAACACTAAAGTATTATTTCAACATTAGATTTTCTAATGCCACCTTCCAAAAGCCAACTACTTACATTTGTATGAAAGAGAAGAACCAGGTTATACTTGGAACTCTTATATAGATGATTATATTGTTGTGGTCTATATGCAAGTGCATGGTGCTTCACTGTGTTAAAATCTATGAGAAATCCCAGTTAACAAGTCCCACCATCTCCTATTATTCCATAACTTCCTTACAGTCTTGGTAAATTCTGCAATACAGACTTAACCTTTAAAACACAAAACACTCTGCCAAGAAACTGGAAGTTGACAAAGCTGTTATTTTTTGTACAAGGATACAGCATGTGCATTAAAGGTTTTGCTGACGGTAGAAATGTATGAATGCCAAACAGTTATTGTTGTAAGAACTATGGCTTTTGGTCAGCTTAGAGCAGGGGTTCTCAACTCCCAGCCCTCAAGGACCACCAACACATCAGGTTTCCAGGATATTTCTGCTTC
Source organism: Ascaphus truei (assembly GCF_040206685.1). Lineage (NCBI taxonomy): Eukaryota > Metazoa > Chordata > Amphibia > Anura > Ascaphidae > Ascaphus > Ascaphus truei. The sequence continues at coordinate 67,546,566 of NC_134484.1, forward strand.
AGCACAGGTGACTTAATCAGTGGCTCAGCTGAAGCAGGAATATCCTGGAAACCTGTTGATGGCCCCTTGAGGACTGGAGTTGCCCACCCCTGGCTTTGAGGCATTCCATCATAAGGAACATACAGCATGGCATGTTTTCTATTACTTACTTTGACAAGTCTTCTCATCACCACGAAGAACATATCCTTCAAAACACTGGCACGTAAAAGAGTCTTCAGCATTAACGCACAGGTGCTCACAGCCGTGGTCACTTAAGACACAGTGGTCTATAGCTGAAAGATTGTATATCGTTTATCAACGTACAGTATGATCACAGCAGCAATCCTTCCCTCCCACACTCCCATAAGAAAAAAGGATTCTCATTATCTGATATGGAGGTCTTCAAGATGCATTGTCAAAGAATAAGGAGAACATCTCAATGCTTTCCTCATTATTTGTCTCGCAATGTGGGTAAAAGGGGGTAAATGGCATCTGAACCAGGGATTAACAATTGAGCAACATTTAAATGAAATGCCAGGGGAGCACACAAAGCCTCTGTATATCCCTTACCTTGTGTCCATGACGTTGTGATGTCAGATGATGCCGGAGAGGGAGGGCCCGAGCAGGGGGGCAGGGGGACGGGGAGAGAGCAGGCAGGGAGACGCAGATTAAAAAAGTTTGCGCACCCCTGCTCTAAGAGACTTTTAGCTCAAAAAATGTAGACCTACTGCAAGCATAATTAAAGAATCAAAAATATCTAGTAATCTAACCAATTCTTCGCGCAAGCTCACAGACCAGGCAAATTGTAACAGGTATGATGGTATGGCCTTTATATAATGGCATTTTCATTACATTCAAAAAACGGTGTGATAATTTGACACATTATGCATTGTGAACATTTGTGAAAATTTCACAAAACCGCAATGAAGGGGGAAAAAATGGTGATGCAAATTTAAAGACATTGCACATCTCTGTTTAACAGAAATATATTTTGATATTTATTGTTATTTGTATAGTGCCAACCATGCATGCAGAACATAACAGAATATTAACTCCAGCATATGGGCAGTTATACATTATAGAAGAATCGCTGTATTTAAAACACTGGGTCCAATACTCTATTTTTTGGCTATATGTGCTTCTGTCTCTACCATGATATGTGGACATTGATGTTTCAAGTATGGATTTCCATTGAGTCTGAATTGGATTGAGCACTGTTATTGGGACTTGTGCCCCAAACTACCCATAACAGAATAAGCATTACAATACCGAGGATTGTAATACATGTGCCTCAGCATATAAAGAACAAATGAAAAAGGAATATCACGTGTGCACATCTGTTATCTTACGTTCACCTTTTATTTTTTAAAACTTAATGCTGCAGTTATATATATGTGTATTCAGATTATAATCATTTTTAAAATATGGATACAAATTGCTGTATACACGTCTTTAAAAATCAGTCACTTTGGTGAGAACGGGGAAGAGCAGTTCACCCAAAACTCTGTAATTTCAAACTTTCGATGCAAAAATGATTTTAGCCCTAGCTTTTCCTAATCAATTTCCTGTTTAATATCTTTGAGAAATGTAAACCCTGCCGCACATATCCCAGATTATATAAAACATATTGCTTTGTTAGAGACTCATTATGAACTGACTAAAGAATGTACCAGTGATTCAAAGGTTGCAGTGGTAGTGGTTGAGTTATGAAGCAGCTTTTACAAAACGGAGGTGGTAAATTTAAAGATCCAAGAATATATGACTGTATACTGTATTATCAGTTTAGGAAAAAAAATTTTTTTTTTTTGAGATTTTCATATTTTATGTATGTTACCAGGATGAGAAAAGGAAAGTAAGGGCAATTTACATGAAACTAAAACAGTTTTGGGCCAAGTCAATGGAACTGGTTTATGCACACTCAATAGAAGAATGATAAATTACTGCACACTATTCTAATCAGAAAAAAGGGGATACAACTACCGGTGTTCCTGGTTCAGGATTCTCTGCATCAATCCAGGGTATAACGAAGGGAAGAAAATCAGAGCTCCACGGATTTGCTCAATAAACTAATTTATTACCAATAGGCTTAACGTTTCGGCCACACAGGCCTTTCTCAAAAGCAGAAATGCCATTTGAGAAAGGCCTGTGTGGCCGAAACGTTAAGTCTATTGGCAATAAATTAGTTTATTGAGCAAATCCGTGGAGCCCTGATTTTCTTCCCTTCGTTATGCACACTCAAACCACGGCTGCAAAACGTGAGAAAAAATATCACTAGATTTATTACAGTAAAGTGACCCATTGGTTCCAATAAGATCTTTTTCATTATTAAAGTGGCGCTATTGTTTGCACATGCTTTGATTTTACACAGCTCCTAATGTTATAACACACTCGTACATCTCAAGTGGGATCACTTATGTGCCGTGCATCACAGTGTCCTTCTGCCTTCTCAGCCAATCTTAACTGAGGAGCGAGACTGGTAGTAAGCACTCCTACTCAGGGCCGCCAACAGAAATCATGGGGCCCAGGACAAATGAAAGGAGCAGGCCCCCCCGCCCCCAGAGCGCACACCCCTGCCACCATAGTTCCCCCCTGCGAACCCATAGAGCACCCCCCCGAACCCATAGCGCACCTACCACGGAAATTTTTTTTTTAGCGCGCAACTTTTACTTAACTGTTTTCTTATTGTGATACAGAAAAAAACATTACAATGCAACCTGTTTATTTTTATATTTTCAACAAAAGATACCCATCTTTTGTTGAAAATATAAAAATAAACAGGTTGCATTGTAATGTTTTTTTCTGTATCACAATAAGAAAACAGTTAAGTAAAAGTTGCGCGCTAAAATTTTTTTTTGCATGCGTGTGTGACTGCGTGACTGCATGCGTGCGTGACTGCCTGACTGCGTGCGTGACTGCCTGACTGCGTGCGTGACTGCCTGACTGCGTGCGTGACTGTGTGGATGCGTGACTGTGTGGGTGAGTGACTGGGTGGGTGAGTGACTGGGTGAGTGAGTGACTGGGTGGGTGAGTGAGTGACTGCGTGCGTGATTGTCTGAGTGCGTGCGTGGGCTGGGGCAGGAGCCGCGCGAGGGAAGCTGGGTTGGTGCTTCCAGCCCATATGAAGTTGGGAGCGGGTGAGGGGGGGCTGGGTTGCGTGCGGGGCGGGTTTTGGCACTTCCCCCTCCGTCCCACATGGGGAGCGGAGGGGCTGGGTTGCGCGCAGGTTCTGGCGCTTCCCCCTATGTCCCACGTGGGAAGCGGGGGGGGGGGGGCTTGGTTGCTGGGCTGGGTTGCTGGGGGGAGGGGGGAGGCTGAAGTGGGCCCACACGCAGCGGGCCGGACACCCTGCTTGTCCTGCGCATGCGTGCTGGGACCACGGGATTCACGGGGCCCGGGACGCCAGTACCCTTTGTGCCCCCCTGTTGGCGGCCCTGCTCCTACTGCCAATGTGGGAACCGCTCTGCAGTGTGACCTCCCTGTACTATACAGATGCAGATGAGCAGGAAAGTGATAACTATTAATACACATAAGCTGATGGGTCGCTGGCTGGCTCTGCTACTTTTTTAATGTTTTGGTTTCATTTGTATCTTATGTATTTGCATTTCATCTGAAACCTGTTTAAAGATCAGAGTTCTACTTCACTCATATCCATCTTCTCTAGGCATTGTCAGATTTCCCATTAGGCCCGGGCCTAGGGCGTCAAAATTTGGGGGCGGCAAAAATGTCTGCCCCATATACATTTGCCGTGCTCTCAGGCCTATCGAGCCCAGACCACCACCAAGTACAGTGTCTCTTAAAGTTGGGAACTCCTACCGGAAACCACCCAAAGCAGAGGCTGACGCCATCGCAGACACTGACGTCGCTGGATCAGCGGATTCCCATCGCCAATTCGGCCGGACCGAGTATTGGAGCACTCAGCAGGTACCCAACTTAGTGCACCAACACTTCACTGGATAGCACTATCTCCAACACTTTTGGTTGGGCCTGACATTGGGAGAAGGACATCAGGGTATTGGTGCCTAGCACCCAATGTACTTTGGGGACACTCCATTGGTATACTGTATGCCGTATCATACATATATACATATATATATATACACACACACAGTGCAGTACAGGGTACTGTGATATATGTTCAGTAAAGGTTGTTATTATCTACGTTTGTGGGTATTACTGTTTACATTGTTCCTGCGAGGGACTTATCCTGCTACGTTGGGATCCCTCTCAGGTGGAGGCGCTGCACCGAGATGAACACATTATCATCCCAGGCTCCCAGAGCAGAGGCTCGGGCCTTCTGTGAGCCAACAGGTAACGGCCGTACCGGTAGCCCCTTTAGTTACGGGGGAACATGGGCTACAATAGTAAGAGAGAAGAGTATCTTTGAACATTTTCTAAAAACGCAAAGACAAGACATTAATCTTACCGCTACAGGTCTTTAGGTCTTCATTTATGACAAATCCTTCATAGCACTGACAGATATAGGACTCATCCATATTAATACAAATATGCTGACATCCATGGTTATTCTCAGCACAGTGGTCCACTTCTGATACCGAAGGAAAAAAAATATATAGCACACCATTAATATAAAATAATAGTAATATAAACACTGTTGTTTTTTGAATTCTCCAGACACACTAGTTCCAACGCAAAATGAAACGGACGCCAGATGATTCTATTTAAACTTTATTTTCTGTTTATAATGATTCCTTTGGGGCTGTGCTCAGAATAATTTAAATTCCTTTATAATATATGACCAGGGCAAGATTACAAAGTTCAAAAGGCACCAAAATGGGTCATCTAAATTGTTCTTAAGTAATTCAGGAATGAGATCATCCTTCATGACGATATTCTTGAAACAATGCTTTAGTTCTATGAATAAATAACACTAAAATGAAAGTGATCAATTCTGTAGAAATGCAGCACTCTAAGTGATGAGATCCTAAATATTCACTGACTTCAGCTGAATTACAAGTAATAAACTAAACGTGGTTACAAAAACAGCAATTTGTAAGATCTCCCCATGAAGATTTAGTAGGTGAATGATTAAGGCCATTTCATGCGGCTAAAAATCTGCTTATGATTCAGATAGTTTGTAGAAGGATTTCATTAGCTTAGTATTTGATGCCACAGTTTTAGGCAATTTAACATTCACTGCCACTGTGTTCAGCTACAGTCCTGCTGAACCGGCAAGATACAGAGAATGTTAATAATGCAATGATATGCCTACGGCACTGGTATTGCATGACGAAGGCATATTGCTTTCTCAGGATTGGTTCAATGAGCTACACCTGTAGTTGTTGTTGTCCTTCCATTTGCTCTGTGGTGTATTGTTTAGAGCAGGGAAGGGCAACCTATTTTTCAATATAGCCACAAGTGTGGCGAATTAGAAGTGAAAATAGCCACACCATGTAAAAATTGAGGTATTATGTTGCGCATGCGAAAATTTGTTATTTCTCCTCCGCTCGTCCCCTCAGCACTAGCGCCGACGCTGACGGCGTACTCGCGCTTTCAGGGGGGGGCGGGAGGGGACGTGCGCTTGCAGGGGGGGTATGGGACGGGAGGGGGCTCGCACTTGCAGGGGGGGGCGGGAGGGGACTTGCGCTTGCAGGGAGGCAGACGGGAGGGGAGGGGACTCGCGCTTGCAGGGGGGGCGGGAGGGGACTCGCGCTTGCAGGGGGGGCGGGAGGGGACTCGCGCTTGCGGGGGGGACGGGAGGGGACTCGTGCTTGCAGGGGGAGTGGGACGGGAGGGGACTCGTGCTTGCAGGGGGGGTGGGACGGGAGGGGACTCGTGCTTGCAGGGGGGGTGGGACGGGAGGGGACTCGTGCTTGCAGGGGGGGTGGGACGGGAGGGGACTCGCGCTTGCAGGGGGGCAGACGGGAGGGGATTCACGCTTGCAGGGGGGGTGGGAGGGGACACGCACTTGCAGGGGGGGGCGGAAGGGGACTTGCGCTTGCAGGGGGGGGCGGGAGGGGACTCGTGCTTGCAGGGGGGGTGGGATGGGAGGGGACTCGCGCTTGCAGGGGGGCAGACGGGAGGGGACTCGCGCTTGCAGGGGGGGTGGGAGGGGACTCGCGCTTGGGGGGGGGCGGGAGGGGACTCGCGCTTGCAGGGTGGGCGGGAGGGGACTTGCGCTTGCAGGGGGGGGTGGGAGGGGACTCGCGCTTGCCACCACGCTTCCCATTACAATGGGAAACAACAAGTAGTTACTCAATTCGCCACACTTTGACTGCCAATTAACTAGTTCAATTTATTAGGGGCCTCTGAATAGGGAAGTGCTTGTCAACCAAGTGTTTTCTTTACCCTGTGCATATCTTGTCCTTATCAGAGAGATGATAAAGATAAGGGGAGAGGGGGCTGTGTGTGACTGCAAGTACTTGCTGTGCACACAGTACCAACAGACAAAGGGGAAATGAAATCAACCCCAAGTATTAGCTCATAATGTTTTGGTGTCAGATTTGGGTAAAAAAACAACATCAATCACCTAGGTTTAACCCTTTAAACATGTAACTGGAAAATTCCAGATGGCATGTCTTCCAGATGCCCACTTAATACTGATGTTCTCTGCCTGGTCATTCTTAATCCACAGTCATCCTCCTTACAATTTAAATTGTTGGTTTTACCTACTATATTGCCTGCTATGGTTCTTCCCCCGGCTATCACGTAATCTATATTTAGGTGGCAGTTTACATGTGGTAATGTCTTCCCTGTGACCTGGGGGGGTGGGAGGGGGAGGGCTATAGTAACAATACATGGTCCGTGTTGTTGACTGCTATTGTGTCAGCGGGTACAGGTAGGTGCCAAATGACTATCCCTTGTCATGGGATAGTGGTTGGACAGGAAGGGAGTTTGGCGGTAAACCCTAATATATTGCCCTACTGTTTAGTGATGGCACTGGAACCCTGGCACCAGACAGAGAGTTTTCTCAGCCGTGACTGCACTCTGTTGCTGCAAAGTGGCGTTCGCGGCGATGGTACACGGAGAGAAGAGAAACCCAGCTTACAGCCGTGTGCGTGTCTCTGTTAGGAATGGCAGCGCTGAACAAGCGCTTGCCGAGGGGAGTCGCGCGTGTCGGGGAGGGGCGGGGGTTAGTCGCGCTTGTCGGGGAGGGGCGGGGGAGTCGCGCTTGTCGGGGAGGGGCGGGGGGAGTCGTACTTGTCGGGGAGGGGCGGGGGGAGTCGCGCTTGTCGGGGAGGGGCGGGGGGAGTCACGCTTGCCGCACTTCGCCACACTTTGACTGTCAATTCGCCACAAGTGGCGAATGGCGACAGGGTTGCCCACCCTGGGTTTAGAGGATTCCAAATAGTTGTAATGGTGGCCCGCAGTCTAAATGTTCACTGCCGTTGACGACAACGGGAACAGATGGAAAATAGAGTAAAAAGAGGAAGCAAGAGTAGTGGAAAAGGTAAATACGTAATGATATTGTTGTTAAATTGAATTATAAACCTACGCTATGGACCACATCAAATATGACACGTGAATATAGAGACTCCAATACTGTTGAGAAACAATGGCCCTTTTATCAGTTAAAGTGGAGGACCACTGTGTTAAATTATATGAAAGACTAAATAGATGCAAAATATAACATAATTACACATTTTTTTAGTTATGTAAATTGACTCAAACAACTAGGAACTGATTTGGCACGAATATCACATGTAAACAGTAACAGCCACGAACTGTCTTGGTTGGATGGGCCTACACTACACTACACTGAAGTACCACATGCCTAGCACTGATAGAGCTAAATCTACTCCCCAGGCCAGAGTGATTCATTCTTTACCCTGTCTCTGTCAGATAGGTCAACAACGCGTTGCAAAGCAATGTGTTGCTGGTTCCTCTCACAGCGAAGGGTTAAGCAGATGGTGATAGTTGAAATTTGGTTAGATGATAATTTTTAAGTTATCAAAAATATTGCATTTTGTTCTGTCAGGTTAATGATTCGACAATCTCTAAATAATTACCTTATTTGCATAATAAAGGAGACCCCAGTGGCACAGAGATTGTTTTGAACAATTGGTTGGGCAAAGTGCTTAATTCTTGTACATCTTGTGTTGCAGAAGATGCTGCATGATTGTAGATAATTCCTATACTCCCATTAAACTAAATGTATACACAAATGAACACCCAAAACACATATTTACCATCTGTAAGTGGAAGCACTTTAAATGTAAAGAGACAAACTAGATATGAGATTTCTAATTCTCCCCACAGCAACACTGAAATGATGTGAGTCATCTGGTGAAATTGCCCTTCATGGCATGATGGGTTCAGATATATATATATATATATATATATATATGCAAATATAGCTGTATGCTCATCTGCATGTCTTAGGCAGGTCTGCAACCCCGCCTTTCCCCATTATCACCCAGCATACAGCACTTCCACTGCAGCAAGGGATTCTGGGAAATGACATGCAAATGAGCACACAGTGTCACTTTTTGCCTCAATAACCATTTTTAACATGGTTCCCTATAGGCTTAAGCTTGCTGCATGGTCACAGCTTTGAGCACAGCCAGGGTTAAGGTGCATACCCAGAAAACCACCCACAGACAGCTGTTTCGACCTTGATGGGTCTCATCAGTGTGGGGTTGATTTTACTGGGATGCAAGAGAGGCTTATGGGATAGGCCAAACCATAATACTGAGTTAAGTTATGGTGAGTAAAAAAAGTGACAAAAACCCTCCACAGGAAAGCAAATATGCAAATATAGCTGTATGCTCATCTGCATGTCTTAGGCAGGTCTGCAACCCCGCCTTTCCCCATTATCACCCAGCATACAGCACTTCCACTGCAGCAAGGGATTCTGGGAAATGACATGCAAATGAGCACACAGTGTCACTTTTTGCCTCAATAACCATTTTTAACATGGTTCCCTATAGGCTTAAGCTTGCTGCATGGTCACAGCTTTGAGCACAGCCAGGGTTAAGGTGCATACCCAGAAAACCACCCACAGACAGCTGTTTCGACCTTGATGGGTCTCATCAGTGTGGGGTTGATTTTACTGGGATGCAAGAGAGGCTTATATATATATATATATATATATATGTAGAGGTATCAGTACCGACCATGTTAGCCGAGCTTCAATAATCAAAAAAATAAAAAAATAAATAGATGATACCGTTCTGTGGCTAACGAAATGCTTTTATTTGTGCGAGCTTTCGAGATACACTGATCTCTTCTTCCGGCGATGTTACAATGAATGAAGCAAAAGGTAAACTTAAAAACAGTGTCTCTTGGAATGTTATCTGTGCTGTTCCTTCCCCCGGTGTGGATGTGTTTTAAAACACATTTTTAAAACACATCCACACCGGGGGAAGGAACAGCACAGATAACATTCCAAGAGACACTGTTTTTAAGTTTACCTTTTGCTTCATTCATTGTAACATCGCCGGAAGAAGAGATCAGTGTATCTCGAAAGCTCGCACAAATAAAAGCATTTCGTTAGCCACAGAACGGTATCATCTATTTTTTTTTTTTTTTTTTTGATTATATATATATATATATATATATATATATATATATGTAGCCCTGCTTCCTATCACTAGCAAGCTGCTACTATGTGCTGTATTACCTGTTGGCTCACAGGGCCTAAGTTTCTGCCACGGAGAGCCTGTGGTGCGCGCAATATTTATAACGGGTGCAGCGCCTCCACCTGCGACAGCTCCCGCCAAAGGGGGAGTGGGTCTTCGCAGGACGTATATGCAAGAATTACACTTACACAGCCAAGTTCTAAAATCAATCTCTTTTACTTGCAGACCAAACTCACAGTACATTACATGCCATAACATTCCCATATATGTGTGTAAGGATGTACATATATATATCTAAAGGTTCCGCGCTGTCAATCACAAAGGCAGCGCCATATTAGTCATTCTGTCAGTAAGGTCACTGTGTACAAGTTGGGCTGCGCATGCGCGAGAGAAGCGCGCGAAGGGTAACCAATCTGTGGAGACTTTGGGGGTTTGAACTCTGAACTCCGAACTGCGAGAGAGTCAGCTGAGGCTGAGAACCAATCGGGTGCGAGACTCTGTATAGAGGAACCGGATGCGTGTGGGCGGTGGGTCAGAGCAGAGAGGGAGGTGAAGGAGGAGGTTGGCGGAACCTCGTGTGCGCGAGCGGAGGGTCAGTGACCCGTCCGCTTAGGTGAAAGGTATCCCCCCGGCCCGAGGAGTATTCCCCTGTCATCGTAGGGTGCTGTTTTATAAGGACGGCCTTAGTTGGTAGGGACATTTCCCATTAGTGTGATTTGGCTGCGGAGCTGCGGCCGCCATCTTGGATTGGATACAGACGGCGCTGCAGCAAGGAGTGACGGCGAAAGGCTGGAGCAACGCTAGGACCCTGCGTGGAGTGTGATGGTCATCGCAGTGACCGGAAGGTATCATTGTTTATAAGTGCACCTACACCGGTCACCAGGCGCTGATCCCGCCTCCCACTAACTAATTGGGCCCACTGTGCAAATCCTATGGTACCATACCTATACTGGTTATAAGACATACTCCTAGGGAGAGTGGCAGAGCCACCTATGTACAGGACATTAACCCTAATAAGGTGTGGCCGAGCCACGTTGTGTGTGTGTAATGTTATATGTTTATTCTGCAGATCATTTGTTCTTTATGCATGATATATAAAAGGTTGCTGTTGCATAATGCTGTTGTGATGTTCTTGCTCAGGGTATAATCTCTATCATGGGGATCCTGGGCAAGTGGAGGCGCTGCACCGCGATTAATAAAGGTATGACCCCAGGCTCCCAAATAGCGGAGGCTCAGAGCTCCTGAGGACACAGGTACATGCACCACAGTAGTTCCTTATTGCAGGCGTTCACGAAAAGGGCTACATTTGGAGGCGCTGCTGAGATCTTAGACCTGGGGTGCCCCCACATTTTTTTGTCTCTATTGTGCAACCAACCCACATCATGTCGGTGCCCTCGGCGCTCGAGGTGCGCAAGTGGGCCCAACGGCGCGGGATTCCCTTGAACCGTGTTTTCGCGCTGGGCCATGTCCCCGCCATGATCTCGTTAGGCACAGTGACCGAGCAGGTCCGAAAGCTCCCTCTCCTGGACAATGCCCAAGTACAAGACCATTTTTATGACCGCGACCAGACCTGGCGCCGGATCTTGTATGCCACTGAACAAGATATATGCCCCGAGGCTTTGCCCCGTATACTGCTGCTGCCCGAGGCCCCGGGGTTGCGCTGTCCCATAGTCCAGGTGGACACCCCTGTGCCCCTGGCCACTTCCACCCCCCGGAGAGAGTATACCCCCACCATTGGCGCCGCGACGGGAGGCCCAGACCACTCCCCTGACCGTGGCCTGCACCCTCGCTGGCCCGCAGCCCTGAGCCTAGGCTCCTCATCTACCCCGTCCGGCCTGCGGGCTGGCCTCAACCGACTTAGCCTATCAAGATTGGACGCTCACCCTGCCGTTGGGGATAGCTTACCGGGAGACACCTCTTTTCCCGCACTAGCCGCCGCTATCCACCCAGTCGCTCCAGTACAGGAAGTTAAAGGCCTTCTCCGGTGAGAAACCCACGCCCCAAGGGGAAGTAGGGATAGAGGACTGGTTGGATCATACCGAACAGGTACTGCCTGAATGGACCTGCACGGACGCGGTCCGCCGACAGCGCATCGTCGAGTGCCTACGACCCCCCGCGTCCCACATGGTGCACTACTACCGTGATGACAACCCGGAAGCTGATGCAGCGGATCTCATCTACTGCCTAACCAAGGCGTATGGAGCTCCGGTGGATATGTACACTTTGATGTCAAAATTTCATGCGTTAGCCCAGAAGGAAGGGGAAATGGTATCCGATTTTCTCAGGCGACTACACCTGGATCTTTGGAATATGGTGAGGAAAGGCGTGTTGCCAAGGAAAGAAGCCAACGGACTACGTACCACTCAGTTGCTGAGGGGCCTCCTACCCCTACACCCCGTGTCGGTGCGGGTCAGTAGCTGCATAACGCCCGGACAAGCCCTATCGTTTCACGACTTAATGGATCGGGTCCAAGCGCACGAGATGGTGTTGTTAGGGCGTGACTTAGCCACTGGAAAGAAGCCACCGCCCGGGGGTAAAGAAGCCAAGAAAGTGGACCCAAAGCCCGACGTGCCCGAACCTGGGGATCCCGATTCCGAGGATGTCCCTACCCCAGTGACACCCAGACCTCGTCCCCCGACTGGGCGAAGTCCCCCAACCAGGAGAGACGAAGCTTACCTCAGCCAAATGCAGTGTTACGCATGTGGAAAGATGGGACATTTACGGGCCCACTGCCCCACCTCGCGGAGGACGTCGTCCCGACCGGCGCAATCGATGCCGTGCCAACCCCTGGAGGATGAAAAGGTGTTGCCGCCCTCTCAGAGCTCCCGAATTGGCCCCGCTTCCATTGTTCGCGTAGTTATCGAAGGCATCTACGCCGCCGCATTGTTGGATACGGGTTCTCAAGTAACCATCGTGTACCGGCCCTTCTACGACCAACATCTCCACCGACTGCCGTTGTTATCTGCGGATGCCCTGCGACTACGGGGATTGAGTCATGAAGATTACCCCATAGACGGAGTAGTAAAGGTACAGTTAGATATTCTCCAGCTGAATACTGGTAAACATCACCCCATGGAAGTGGAGGCCTTAGTGTGCCCCGAACCTCAGGACCACCCCAGCGCCCCAATCATCTTGGGGACCAACGCTGACATTGTGCGCGCGGTGTTTCGCCAGTTTTTGCAAGAAGCGGGAGAAGCCCCACTGCTGGCCTTAGCGGCCTGTCCCGCCCTCCAAGAGGTCTGCGGTAGAATTGCGGCTGAAGAAGAGTATGGCGTCCTTTACAGTCAAGAATGGGGACTGACTCAAATTCCCCCGGGGGAAGGACGAATGATGGTCGCCGCTTGTCACTACCCCCGACGACGGTTGGAGGATCAACTCTTCACCGTGGAAAGTATGGCCCAGGACGAACAACGCTTGGGATACAAAGTACTAGCCTCTGTCAAGGAATGGCCCAGGAAGATTCCGAGGCGCACCTGGGTGTACGTGCAGAATATATCCCCGTACCCCATGACTATCGACAGGCGGCAGACGCTGGGAAGGATATACCCTGTAACTCCTGAGGAGAAGGTTTCGACGGGACCCTCTAGGTGCCCACCTACTACCGTCGAGTCAGTGTTGGAATTTGACTTCGGTGACTCGCCACTCCCGGATGTATGGAGGAAGAGGCTGTGGAACGAGCTACACGACCGAAGGAGTGTGTTCTCCACTGGTGATATGGACGTGGGTTGCAGTCGCAGCGCCCACCATACCATCCGAATGAGCGACGCTACCCCCTTCCGGGAGCGCTCCCGCCGGCTTGCCCCCGGGGATGTTGACGAAGTGAGGGGATTAATCGACGAGATGAAAAGGGCTGGCATCGTGCAGGAATCTCGGAGCCCTTACGCCTCACCCATTGTGGTAGTCCGCAAGAAGAACGGGACGGTCGGTTTATGTGTGGATTACAGAACTCTGAATACCCGTACTATTCCCGATCAGTACACACTGCCCCGAATCGAGGACCTCCTGAACGCTCTGACGGGAAGCAAATGGTTCAGTGTGCTCGACCTCAGGTCCGGATATTATCAAGTGCCCATGGGCCAGGAAGACCAAGAAAAAACGGCCTTCATCTGTCCATTAGGGTTTTACCAATTTACCCGCATGCCGCAAGGGATCTGCGGTGCCCCGGCCACGTTCCAGAGACTAATGGAAAAAACCCTCGGAGATCTTAACCCGTGAGAGTGCTTAGTGTACCTGGACGACATTATCGTGTTCGGGCGGACTCTAGAGGAGCACTCCGAGAGACTGATGAAGGTGCTGGATAGACTTCAGGGGGAGGGTCTCAAACTGTCGCTGGACAAATGCAAATTCTGTCGGTCCTCTGTGACGTATGTGGGCCATATTGTATCGGCTGATGGGGTATCCACCGACCCAGGGAAGATAGAGGCGGTGGTGAATTGGCCTAGACCTCAAAATGTTCAAGAGTTGCGGTCCTTCTTGGGGTTTTGTGGCTATTATCGGCGGTTCGTAGAGAGCTATTCCAGCAAGGCCAAGCGACTGAATGATCTTCTAAAGGTGTATCCGGGAGAAACCGGGAGAAAAGGAATCTCGGCGCAGACACCCTTTGGGAAGACATGGACTCCAGAATGTGAACAGGCCTTCAAGAACTTAAAGACCAGCCTCACTCGGGCTCCCGTCTTGGCCTACGCGGACCCCGACAGAGACTATGTTCTACATGTCGATGCTAGCCTTAGCGGATTAGGAGCGGTTTTGCATCAGAAGTATGAGACCGGGCTGCGTCCGGTGGCCTATGCGAGCCGAAGCTTAACCCCTAGCGAGCAGAATTAACCGGTCCATAAACTGGAATTCTTGGCGCTAAAATGGGCTGTGGTAGATAAGCTGCATGACTACCTATATGGGGTACAGTTCGAAGTACGCACGGATAACAATCCCATGACCTATATCAATACGTCTGCCAAATTGGACGCCACAGGACATCGGTGGTTAGCTGCTCTAGCCAATTACAGGTTCAACCTTAAATACAAACCCGGACCCACCAACATAGGTGCCGACGCCCTGTCTCGTCGACCTGGCCTTCAATCCACCCCTGATGAGGAAGTTTGGGAAGAGATACCGGGTCCCGGGATTCGTGCCCTCTGCTCTGTGGCTGCGGTAGTCGACGACCACGTGGCGTTCTCTGAATTACGGGTCGTTGACTCGTTGGGATGCCATTCCTCGGGCTATTCCTCGGGCCTATCAGGGTCGAGAAGGGATGAATATCACTGACGATAATATCATCTCGTGGAGGGATCTAGTGCATTATCAAACACAAGACCCCATAGTGGAGCTAGCACGTCAAGCGGTACAACAAGATAACCCTTCTATACTGAAGCGAGCCCCCAAAGACTTGGTGAAACTCCTGTCAAATGAGTTTGGGAAGTTCGAAATGGACAATTGTTTGTTATATCGGGTGATACCTTATCACAACCATCCCGATCGGCGTCAGCTGTTTTTGCCGGAACGTTTGAGAACCTTAGTCCTCCGGGCCCTTCATGATGACCATGGTCACCTGGGCATTGACAAGACATTTGGGCTACTACAGGATAGGTTCTATTGGCCGAGAATGAGGGAGTCCGTGGAGCAACATTGTCGGAGGTGTAATCGCTGTTTACAAAGAAAGACACTGCCCACCAGGGCGGCTCCTATGGCACACTTGAAAAGCTCGGGTCCAATGGATTTGGTGTGTATGGATTTTCTCTGTATCGAGCCCGACAATCGGGGAGTTAGTAATGTTCTAGTGATCACTGACCACTACACTAGGTATGCCCAAGCGTTCCCTACGAAAGACCAGAAGGCCGTAACGGTGGCCCGAGTACTATGGGAGAAATATTTCATTCACTATGGGTTGCCGAATCGTCTTCACTCTGATCAGGGCAGAGACTTTGAGAGTACACTGATACGGGAGTTGCTCACACTACTGAACATTGCCAAGTCGCGTACTACCCCGTACCACCCCGAAGGGGATGCTTTGCCTGAACGGTTCAATCGCACTTTGTTAGATATGTTAGGAACTCTGACGAGCCCGCAAAAGACGGAGTGGAGTAAACACGTCGAGGCATTGGTACATGCATATAATTGTACCCGACATGAGTCCACTGGGTATACCCCGTATTTTTTGATGTTCGGAAGAGAAGCCCGGTTACCGGTGGATGTGCGCCTGCGGATATCTACCGATGGGGTATCCAATAGGACGCATTTCCGATATGTCCAGCGACTAAGGGACAGTTTACAGTTGGCCTATAAATTGGCTGAACGGACGACTGCGCAACTGAATGCGGGAAATAAAAGGCGCTACGATCACAAAGTACGTCATAAGGAAATTCACCCCGGAGATGCGGTCCTCTTACGCAACTTAGGTGTTCCTGGGAAGCATAAATTGGCAGACCGGTGGCGGGAGGGTGTGTATGAGGTGGAGTCACAAATGCCTGGTCTTCCTGTGTACCGGATCAAGGATTCTGAAGGCCGCGTAAAAGTGTGGCATAGGAATCATCTGCTTCCCATACCTCGGGTAGGGACGGATGAATTGGAAGTCCCAGCCACGCCCATAGATGGAGGAGTTGAACACACAGAGGATGGCCCAGAGACTGTAAAAATTGCCACCTCTGAGGATCCAATGGAAGGAACCTCTCAAAGGGGCCTTCCGGCCGCGGAGGCATCTCCCGAAGGAGCCACGGGTAAAGAGCCTCTTGGCCCGAACATTGACCCTTTGACTCCCGTGAGTCAGCCCCTAGATCCTCAAAGTCCATGTTTCACACCCCAAAGAGACAGTACTAATGTTGGAAACCCCTCAAGGGTAGAGATGGAAGCACAAATTGAGACTGGATACTCTGCAGAAGAAGCAGAGGAGAATCAACCCCGGCGAAGTCAAAGAGCCTGTCAGCCTCCCATGCGAATGGCATATGATCAATTTGGGGCACCCCATTATGAGGCTCAGCAGTGGGCTCGGCATAGGATGCAAGCTATGATGGTACTGATTAACG
The DNA here is from genome assembly GCF_040206685.1 of Ascaphus truei. Classification (NCBI taxonomy): domain Eukaryota; kingdom Metazoa; phylum Chordata; class Amphibia; order Anura; family Ascaphidae; genus Ascaphus; species Ascaphus truei. The sequence continues at coordinate 67,563,100 of NC_134484.1, forward strand.
TAATGTGTAACCTGAACTAGGAATGAGAGGGTTGTGTAAATAGTTAGATATATACGTGGTTTATGTAGTCCAGCGGGGACGTTGGATTCTGGAGAGGGGAGAATGTAAGGATGTACATATATATATCTATAGGTTCCGCGCTGTCAATCACAAAGGCAGCGCCATATTAGTCATTCTGTCAGTAAGGTCACTGTGTACAAGTTGGGCTGCGCATGCGCGAGAGAAGCGCGCGAAGGGTAACCAATCTGTGGAGACTTTGGGGGTTTGAACTCTGAACTCCGAACTGCGAGAGAGTCAGCTGAGGCTGAGAACCAATCGGGTGCGAGACTCTGTATAGAGGAACCGGATGCGTGTGGGCGGTGGGTCAGAGCAGAGAGGGAGGTGAAGGAGGAGGTTGGCGGAACCTCTCTCTCTAGGGTCCGGGGCGCTCCCATCCGGACTCCGGAAACTCCAAGGGGGGTCTGAGCCCAGACCTCCCTCTCGACAGTATAGTCCCGGTCAAGACTTACAGTTACTAGGGGGACAGGAACCTCACTAAGGCGATCCCTAGCTCAGCTTGTCTCTAAGGTGACTCAGGGCTAACTGGGCCTTGGGCACCTGGCCTGCGCCGGGGCGGTTCAACCTCCCCTCACAGACTCTCCGTCTCCTCTCCAAACAGCTCTAGTTCCACGTGCGCGCAACCACTGCCTATATCTCTGGCACCTCCTCCGCCCATTGGCTAGACTCTCTCACCTGACCCTCCCCGCAGGGCTGCTGGGTCTCCCGCCAACTGCACTCCCGCCAACTGCACTCCCGCCAACTGCACTCTCGCCAACTGCACTCTCGCCAACTGCACTCTCGCCAACTGCACTCTCCTCCTTCGCGGACTTTTGCAACCACTATTTGCAAGCGCAACCTCCCGCTCTTTGGGGTGAATCAGGGGGCACGGCTACATCTATATATATCTATATATATCTTCACTTAATGCGACTTGCAGGCACTGCATGAAGATGATATCAGGTAATGTGTGTGGTTTCTTTTTACTGAACAGACCAGTTCAATTTTGCATACTGGTTCTTATAACATTTTGTTTGGTACCCTACAGGCTCTGAATCAAACACACACTATTCTGGGTCTGCATTCTCAAGAGAATAGTACTATTTTTTGTCTTTTGGTTTAGTTGAATATGTAAAACTAAACAATGCCAATGATAGTCTTGATGCAAGAAGTATTACGAGCAGCAAACACATTACAATTTAATGGTGCACTGCAGTCAAAATAAATGTTTTATTTTATATTCTATAACAAGATGTTACATCCAAATGTAATTAAAAGCATGCGTGGGACTTTTAAAAGCAAATTCATATCTCCCAGGTATCTATTTGTGAGCACACCTTACACTAACTTTCTCAGCAACATTTCTTCTCTGAGCTGTTAGTTCTTGGTGGCTTTAGCCTTAATTGACACAAAATTAAGTCTGTACACAAATATCATTTCTCAAACTACTTAATGCAGTATTCCATGTAAAAACATATATATCTCAAATAAAAAGATCACTTGTGAGCACATTTACACGTCTTAGACAGGTCTGCGACCCTGTCTTTCAACCATTATTACCTAGCATACAGTGCTTCCACTGCAGCAAGGGATTCTGGGAAATGACATGCAAATGAGCACACTGTGTCACCTGTGCGGAAGCAGGGATATCCTGGAATCCTGTCCTGTTGGTAGCTCTTGAGGACTGGCGTTCGCTATCCCTGGTTTAGAATCGATGTGATACAGTAGCTGCTCCTGATTCTGCACTTGAGTATTTCCAGTCAGAGTTCCTAAAATTCTGTGATATCCATGCTCCACTGCGCATAGTAAGAGTTTGTAACACCCATATCCCCTGGGTTACATGTGATATTATTGAGCTTTACCTTGCATTGTGGAATAGATACAAATTAATTGTCTCTACTAATTATCTCAATAGATACAGATTTCAGTGGAATACATATACAAGGCAAACAAGCAGTAGCAAAAGCACACAAGTTTTATTCCCATCCTATTCTGTAAACTTCTGTAAACTTCTGGTAGGTCATCAATAATAATAATAATATTAATATTTAAGTCCTCTAACTATCAAGAATCTTCTAGTAATAAAAAAGGATGATATTATTTTGTGGAATCACACAGCCACTGCCAATGTACGCAATTAATATTTTGTGGGATATACTACAGTACTTCTCTTTCATCAAGACATAATTGTGACCATAATACTGAAGCCCAGACTGAGTGCACCCCTGTATCAGTACCCCCTCCTGACTGTGCTCCCAAATTTCAATTTAACCCAGTCTCTGAAGATGAGATTATATAGGAGCTCCCAAGACTAAAACTAAACAACTAATGTGGGCCTGACCAATTAAGTCAAAGTTGCTACATCTCAGAGCCCTTGTCACTGATAAACTAATAACTTCCTTAATTAACTCTATTTTGTCTAGAGCCTATTTTGTCTCTATATCCCTAAGGCCAGGAAAACTGCCAGTCATCCCAGTTTTCCAAATTCATGGAAAAATATGTTAATTTCCAGCTAAGCAACTATTATACGATGCCAAAGTTTCTTAGTCAATTTCAATGTGGCTTTTGCCCAAATCCCTCCCCAGTAACAACCCTCTTAAAAATGTGCAATGAGATCCAGTGTGGAATGGAACACAGACAGTTGGCTGGTGCAATATTTCTAGATTTTGCAAAGACTTTTGGTACTGTTGAGTCACATATATATTAAAAAAGCTGCAGTGTTCTGGAATTTGACCACTAATCATTTCACTAGTATTTATCAGGAAAATTCCAATGTGTCCATCTATTGCTCTCGCTCTATCCACCTTCACATTACCTGTGGAGTTCCACTAATGGTATTATATTATATTCACACAGCCCCAGCCTCTTCAGCCTTGAACATTTACTGCAATTTGATTTTCCAAAGATCGAAGACTTGATCCCTTGAAGCAAAGGGTTTTTAAAAACTGAAGAAAAAAAAGCGTAACTAAGGTATTTGGGATAGAGGCTACATTTCTAAAGCTTCCCACAACTGAGCTACAGTACTGATTAGATACAGCTGTAACAGTAAACTAGCCTCTGTTACCAGCTTTACATATTAGGGTTTGTTACTAGACTCCCCTCTAACATTTGCATATTGAAATGCTGACATCCAAAATATATACCTAACTGGGCACACTTTCTAGAAATAAATCCTCACTAAGTCCACTGGCCAGAAAATACATTGAAACGTCCAATTTACTCTTAAACTTTGGACAAACTAGAAAATAAGTTGTACTCAATGTTTATGGAGGACTTAACTAAGGAGATTGCTTCTTGATGGATTTCCATTATAGGCACCTTCACATTGATCAGTGACAGAAAGAAGGCTGTGACCCATATATTGAGCACATTAGACATCATTGAGGACATGTACAAGGTGCCACAAAAACTGGATTCTGAAGGTGTTACAGTTGTAGTAGCTGCTTTCCATGACATGGATGAATACAAATGAATCTGTATTTCCCTGTCTTCCTCTAATAGTATGTAGGCCTGTGTAATTTTGGGGTTACATGCCTCTCTCCTCCTGTGCAGTAATCCCTGTTAAAAGGGCAGGTTTACCAGGAGTAATCATGAGGTTTGCCCTCATCCCCTGTGATGTGTATTGTGTAGTGAAGGAAGTGACATCATGCTCTGTGTCCACTTACAGAGGAGGAGCATAGGGTTTATGCTATCATTTGGTGCAGCGGAGCGGAGCAAGCAACACAACGAATTGGGCTCCTGGTAGCAGCACCTGCTCAAGGCTTCTTTGCCTGTATATCGGACAGTAGTACTGTAGTACTGTGGAGGAGGATCGGAGTGGGCGAGACTCAGCCCAGAGACAACCGGGAAGGGTCTGTGCGTCATAGACGGAAGTGACGTCAGACCCGGACACCCGGAGGGCTTTGCGGTGCCATTTACCTGTTCAGCGTGACCGGAGAGAGCTGCGGATTGGAGAGAGCCATCGGACCCCCACGGACCAACAGTGGATTCAGGGTGAGCACATTGAGTATTGGCTCAGCCCTGGGGTACCCCTCTATACCGACAGTTGCCCGGGCAGTGCACGTTTTTCAGGATTCTGACTTTTAACCGGGATTCTCCCGTTGTTAACCCCTCGGAGACCCACTTAGCGCAAATTGCAAAGCAGCTTCATTTGCACATCATTATTTATCTTAACATTGTTGTTGGTTATTTATATTGTGATTTTGTTGTTGCCTTGGAATGTGATCTTAAGGACACAATCTAAAATAAAAGTGTTTAGTTTGACCACCACCCTTTTTGACAGCGCTTCCAACTCTTTTTCTTTCTGCTTGGACATAGGGGTGGTGCCTACTGGAGCTATATAGTACACATCACTTCCTGAATTTAGGAGTTGGGTTGAAGTGTTGCAGTGTGTGTGAGTGTCTCATCCCACTTGATTGAGACTGTCTGACCCAACACTGTGCCAGGGCTCTGGCAAGGATTGTGGCCCTCCCTTAGGGAAGAGGTGGGCAGACTATTCCTCTTACTCTATTAGAGAGTAAGGGAAGAGCAAGGACAGCTTCTAGGGCCCTGACTAGGAGTGGTGTCCAGGGACTTCCTTGAGGTGGGCAACCTTGATGATGTGCGGCTAGGGACCGGCCGCAATGATGGGCAGTCTGCCAGTCAAGATGCCAATAAAGAATGTCCTATTTGAAAGAACCTTCGTGCCTGAGAGTGGAGTCATTCAGGGAGAAGCTGCACCCAGAGGTTCTCTTCCAGAGACTCCTCCCTGCAGTCGTGGGGACCTGGAAGAGATGGAGGCGCTGTACCAGAAGTGAGTAGTTCTCAGCATTACCTCACGAGCCAGTCCTGATGTATTTCCCTATACCATCAAACGGGAGACTCAGGAGTCCTGTAAGCCAGCAGGTGCACCACACTGTAGTACATGTAACATGGGGCAGTTTCCTCACGTAAGGGGCCAATATGAGATTGGGGGGGGGGGGAACACCGTTACATTTATAATTATACTAATCACTTTCCTTGGCCGCATACATATAGCAATGTGGCAGATGATCACACATATCTGGAGTAACTTACTTCTGCATGTTTTTCCATCGAGGTTCAGAGCATAGCCTTTATGACATCGGCATGCGAATGAACTTTCGGTGTTCACACATTCATGTTCACATCCATGACTGCCTAATGCACAGTAGTTTATCTCTGTAATAAGATCAACAGAAATAAAGCTAAGCAAACTTGCCATGGTTAGAAGAAGTAAATTAAAAGCACAGTAGGGTTGTCAATTTTCTTCAAACATATGTCATAACAAACTCTCAAAGCCTATTGGCCTAGAGTCATAAAACACGATTAAAACCGAGTTAATACCGCATTCTGGCAAAAATAAGTATCAGGTGCCATCACTGCGATTTTATGACCTAAGTCATCAAGATTGCGGTAATAAGTTCCCGGGCGTGATGTTTTTAGACTAGTCGTGATGCAGCAATTGAACTGATAATTATGGAAACGGTAAATTACTGCAACGCGATCAAATGGGGGAGGGTAATGTAATATTTCTACTATAGGTTTATGAAGAGAAAATAGGGTGCCCCCGCTTCAGCTAAATATAGATTGGTAGCGGTGCTCTTGGGTAGGTAATAGATATTGAGACGAGGTGTTGAAAAGTAACACAATTAAAAGCATGCAAGCTACCTGTCTGAATGATTAATGTGTAAATTAAAATATCTTTTATTTAATCACACAAAAAATAAATAAAAAGAATGGGTTTTAAGATGACATTAAAGACGCACAGAGGGTCCTATGTCGAGTGTAGTAATAAAGCACTCTGGAAATGGAGAATGTAATATTCTATCTTTCCCTCATCGAACCCTAGATTGAAGGTATCCATATAGTGGTTAAAAGGAAGTGAGGACATAGTCAGTTGTGCGCAGCAACCAATCATATGGCTTGCTGTATCATGTGCTTCCTTCCATTAGTGATGACACCACAGATTTTGCCAACCAGGGGGGAGCCGTGTTGAGGACCAACAATCGCAGGCCCATGCATGGGCATGGATTACAAATAGGCCATCGGGCCTGGATTTAATGGTTATGGGATTTAATTTCTTTAATCTTTTTTGGGTCAACCAGCCTCAGATAGATTTTTATGTTTTTTTATTATTGTTTTGTGGTGGCCATCTGGCTTTGAATTCATTTTATGTCTTTTTTTTATGGTTGTGCATTGGCCCTCGTTTGGATTGGTTCCAGAGAGCTACAGCCCTGAAGATGAAGACAGCATCTTCATCTAAGATGGGGGTAAGTTAGAATATTTTCTTACAGCTTTCCATTGATTGCCAATGTGGCTATCTAGGCTGCCATTGAGAGGGCCTAGGTAGCCACAGTGACATTCAAAGGGTTTATGTTTAAAATTTATTTTTATTCATTTAAAAAAAATGTATTATTAATGTTGCTTTATTTTATTTACTGTAAGATTTTTTTTAGGGCTATTGATCATTACTCAATAGGAGGGGGTAGGGGTGTGGGTGTTGGGGGTAGCTGCCCTGGAGATAGTTTTTAGGCCCCATGGGTGGTGGTGGTAGGGGGTAACCCCTTGTTTGCCTTAGAGGTTAGTCACTTTATACTAGCCACTTAGGTAGCCCAGGAGTAGGTGATAAAATGTTTTGGTATTTTTTGGTGTTAGGCCGGTTCTGATAAATATTGGTACTTGATGACTGGCAACAAATGAGTACATTTGCAGTATTTAGTATTAATATTTTGGCGCTGCTCCTGATATTTTTTTATCAGAAGCAGTAAACCATGCCTTATTTTTAGCAGTATATTGTTGATGACGTGCACCATAAAAATAAGGCTTTTTGTGGCCTATAATACTGCATTTTTGGCATATGATGACGCTAGGACATTGCTTTATACATTTGGCATGTAATAAAGATGCAATGAATTAAATGCTTAACTGCTAAACAAATTATGACTAACCTTTTGAGATCTATTTACTTTTTAAAACCAACATGGAACTCTAAAGTAGACCTAATAAAATGCTCGAACTTAAACATACTTTAAAAAATGCATCAAGATTTTCTGGCAACTCCTTCTGTTATAGTTTTGCAAATATAATGCATTTATTAAAACAAATTGAAAATGTAGTGCCACTTACCTGGTATATTTTTGCTAGGATCCACTGTTTTCTTGTGTGTACATATTATTCACAAAATAATTACACTAGGACAAAATTCCATTGCTTTCAATTACTTTCCTTTTATAAATATGGTGCTATTTTTTTGCACTGATTTTGCTCCATGTTTGCAGCCGGAAGACTTTAGTAAATATCCCCCTTAGAACTTTTTGATGTTCGCAGTAACATGAAAACTGCTGTCATGTTTGCTTTCAGGGAGCCTCACATCATATGAGCTACAGGGAAAATAGACTTCAGATGCTACTGGCCTGGAGCTAGGGAAACATGCTTTAAATCAAAGATTTTGTGTGTCTCGTTTACTATTTCTCATGAAATATGTCTAGTGTAATCTCCTTTAGTCGATGCAGAATTTTCCCGTATGGAGGCTTAATTAGAAACAGTGCTGTGTATTTATTAGTCTTCCGGCTGCAAGACAAGGGTAAAAATTATGGAGGATACAGGACAAAGACACAAATGATGAATCTGTAGTGAATTCAGGGCCACCAACAAGGGGGGACAGTTAGTACTGCACTTCCGGGCCCGCTGGGTTTAAAGGCCCAGCCCTCTACCTTTATGTCATTTATCTGCAGGGGCCCTTATGTATGGTGACCAGACGTGCCAGTTTAGCTGGGACAGTCCCAATTTTTAAGCTACTGTCCCATGTCCCGACTGTCTCTTGCTATGTCCCCGGTTTTGCTGGGAGCAGAAAGAAAAGTAGGGCCTGCAGCTACAATTTCTCCTCTAGCCATTAGGTGATGCTAGCTGTGCAGAACCCCCTCTGCCTGGCTGCAGCGTAATGACAAGGTAAGAGAAAGTGTTTGTTTGCTTCTCTATGGAGGTGAAAGAAAGACATGGAGGGGGGAGGGGTGGGCGTGGCAGAGACATGGGAGGAGGAAGGGGGTGAAAGGGAGACGGGGGTGTGTGAAAGAGAGACATGGGGGGTGAAAGAGAGACATGGGGAGGAGGGAGGTGGGGTGAGAGGGAGACATATGAGGAGGGAGGTGAAAGGGAGAAATGGGAGTAGGGAGGGGGATAAAAGGAAGAAATGGGGGGTGGTGAAAGGAGACATGGTGGGTGAAAGAGAGACATGGGTGGCAGAGGGTGAAAGGGAGACATGGGAGGAGGTAGTGAAAGGGAAACATAGGGTGGAGGGGGGGGTGAAAGGGAGATGTGGGGTGTAGGTGGGGGGTGAAAGGGAGACAAGCGGGTGAAAGACATGGGTGAGATGAGGGCTGAGAGACATATCGGGAAGGAGAGACATGGGGAGGCATGTGGGAGGGAGAGACATGGGGAGGGAAAGACATGAGGAGGGGTGGGGGGGGAACATGGAGAGAGATGGGGGGAAGGATGGAGGGAGAGACATGGGGAGGGATGGGGGGTGGGAGGGAGAGAGACAGACACAGGGGGAGGGAGAGACACTGGGGGAGAGAGACATTGGGGGAGAGAGACACTGGGGAGAGAGACACTGCAGGAGGGAGAGAGACACTGGGGGGAGAGAGACACTGCGGGAGGGAGAGAGAGACACTGCGGGAGAGAGAGACACTGGGGGAGAGAGAGAGACATGGAAGCCGGGATTGAGAGAGAGAGCACAGTGGGGAGATGGGAGACACTGGGGGTGAGGGAGAGAGTGACACTGGGGGTGGGAGAGAGTGACACTGGGGGTGGGAGAGAGTGACACTGGGGGTGGGAGAGAGTGACACTGGGGGTGGGAGAGAGACACTGGGAGGAGGAGAGAGAGATTGAAGAATACAGCATAAATGTGGATGCTATGAGACAAATATCATCATAATATTTACTTTTAAGTGATGTCATTTGTTTTAGAAATATCTTTTTTATGTGGTTTTTAACTTTGGAAAATCTAGTCATCCTACCCTTAAAGTGCAGCCTGCACAGAGAGGGAAATCAGGGCTGGAGCATGTGGCAGAGAGGCTAAGGGGTGAGAGGGACGTACCAGATCAGGGGGATACAGACAGACATGAAAGGGGAAGAATAGGAATAGCGGAAAAGGGAAAATGAAGGAGAAAAAAAAAGAAATATATTAGAGGGAAAACAAAGACACGAGGAGGGAAAGAGAGAGACACGAGAGGGGAAAGAGAGAGACACGAGAGGGGAAAGAGAGAGACACGAGAGGGGAAAGAGAGAGACACAAGAGGGGAAAGAGAGACACGAGAGGGGAAAGAGAGAGACACGAGAGGGGAAAGATGGGAAGGGGAAGGAAAAGAGAAAAAGATGCTCAGGAGAAGATGATCATGATGT